>NC_133333.1:158902635-159202993 GCF_042186555.1 Aquarana catesbeiana
ACATGATGCAGACGTTCTCGGACAGCAGTTCATAAGAAATATCCCAATAGGGAGCTCCAAATCGATATTCACAAACCATGCAAAGAAGAATGAAATGCTTGCATAGCATGATACCGGACCGTATGTGTAAAAAAATTATTAAATAAACAAAGGGATAAACTCACATGGTAACGGTCATCAAAGGCGTTGATAGAAAACAAAAGCGGTATGTAGGTAGGTCCACCCAACGCGTTTCTGTTAATAAGCCGTCATCTGGGGTCCCAGATGACAGGCAAAAAATTTGCAAGAACACACGAACACCATAAAAGTCTATGGGACACAAACATGAATAATCAAAAGTGTTCCTTTTAAAGGCTTATATGCAAGTTATTGTCATAAAAAATGTTTGGGGACCTGGGTCCTGCCCCAGGGGACATGTATCAATGCAAATTTTTTTTTTTTAAAACGTCTGTTTTTTCGGGAGCAGTAATTTTTTTAATGCTTAAAGTGAAACAATAAAAATGAAGTATTCCTTTAAATATCGTGCCTGGGGGGTGTCTATAGTATGACTGTAAAGTGGCACATTTTTCCCATGTTTAGAACAATGCCACAGCAAAATTATATTTCTAAAGGAAAAATTGTCACGTAAAACTGATCGCGGCTGTAATGAATTGTCGGGTCTCGGCAATATAGATGAAACTCATTGAAAAAAAGAGCATGGGATCCTCCCCCAGTCCATTACCAGGCCCTTTGGGTCTGGTATGAATATTAAGGGAAACCCCGAACCAAAATTTTAAAAGAAAATTGCGTGGGGGTCCCCCTAAAATCCATACCAGGCCCTTCGGGTCTGATATGGAAATTAAGGGGAACCCTGCACAAAATTATTTACGTAACCGGGTGGCACCGCCCCCCTCTGACGCCACGGGGAAGCCATGGGAAAGTCCCCGTGCGTAAGAGGGGGAGGGGTCACCTGGGTACGTCACCGTGTGGCCCCATCCTCAGTTATATAAGAACTGTCAAAGGCGATGAACCATCATACGGCGGGAGCCTCCCATGGAGGTGGGTCGGTGGTGGATTTTTTTTTTGCTTTTTCAGTCCGTCGGCGGAACATCGTGGGACATTTTTATTTTTTAATAAAGGACTTGTCCCCAAGCTGTGTCTTGTTTTTTTTAAACATTTTGACATTTTTTTTGTGAAATGGTAGGGGGTACATTTGTACCCCGTTATCATTTCACACAGGGGGGGAGGCCGGGATCTGGGGGTCCCCTTGTTAAAGGGGGGCCTCCAGATTCTGATAAGTCCCCCGCCCACAGACCCCCACAACCACCGGGCAATGGTTGTGAGGATGAGGCCCTTGGACTGGGGCGGGATCCTATGCTCTTTTTTTCAATGAGTTTTAGCTATATTGCCAAGACCCGATAATTCATTACAGCCGTGATCAGTTTTAAATGACAATTTTTCCTTTAGAAATGTCATTTTGCTGTGGTACTGTTCTAAACACGGGAAAAATGCGCCACTTTGCAGGCATACTATAGACACCCCCAGGCACGATATTTAAAGGAATATTTCATTTTTATTGTTTCACTTTAAGCATTAAAAAAAATCACTGCTCTCAAAAAAACGGCCATTTAAAAGAAAAAATTTGCATTAAAACATGTCCCCTGGGGCAGGACCCAGGTCCCCAAACTCTTTTTATGACAACAACTTGCATTTAAGCCTTTAAAATGAGCACTTTTGATTTTTCATGTTCTTGTCCCATAGACTTTAACGGTGTTCTGGCGGCTTTCAAATTTTCTGCATATTGTTCGGTGTTCGCCAGTAAATAAACCTCTATATGTCCTAACAAAGGGTTAGCGATCTAGAAGCTGAGCTTCTCCATTTTATCTTAAGAAAGGGAAACTCAGTGTGTTCCTCTTTGTCACTGGGGACAGTTTTACTTTCCTCTCAGTTCAAATTGTTCATAGTAACTTGAAAGTCTGCTTGAGGCCTGCTCCAAATAAACACTTATGCCCCGTGCACACGATAGTATTTTCCGACGGAAAATGTTCTATAGGAGCTTGTTGTCGGAAATTCCGACCGTGTGTAGGCTCCATCGGACATTTTCCATCGGAATTTCTGTCACACAAAATTTGAGAGCTGGTTCTCAAATTTTCCAACAACAAAATCCGTTGTCCTAAATTCTGATAGTGTGTACACAATTCCGACGCACAGTTCCATGCATGCTCGGAATCAAGCAGAAGAGCCGCACTGGTTATTAAACTTCATTTTTCTCGGCTTGTCGTACGTGTTGCACGTCACCGCGTTCTTGACGTTCGGAATTACCAACAAGATTTGTGTGACCGTGTGTATGCAAGACAAGTTTGAGCCAACATCCGTCTGAAAAAATCCATGGATTTTGTTGTTGGAAAATCCTATCGTGTGTACAGGGCATTACAGAGTTTGACTGAAGGGGGCTGAATGCAAATGCACACCACACTTTTCAGATATTTATTTGTAAAAAATGTTGAAAACCATTTATCATTTTCCATCCACTCTACAATTATGTATCACTTTGTGTTGGTCTATTACATAAAATTCCAACAAAATACATATACGTTTTTGGTTGTAAAAAAATGTGGAAAAAAACAGGATTGAATACTTTTTCAAGGCACTGTAGATAAGTGACACGTATTTTTGTCTATTATTTTGAGGTATGCTGTGTGAATAGAACACATAGTATTTTTTTTTTTTTTTTTTTTTTTATTTGACAGCAAAAACTTGTGCACATTGTGGTCTTCCTGCAGTTCTAATCCTGGTAGTGTAAGCATCATTAACGTGCTGGCGTCAATAAAGCGACCATGATATCACCTCAGCATTCTGAAGTCCTCGTTCCAATATCTCCCTAAGAACGAGAATAGAACTACTCAGTAACAAATGTAGCGCCCACCTACTTAGGTGTGTGCTGGATTAGATAGTTAGGATTAAAGCTAGGCCAAAATTGCCAGTGTTTTACCCTGTGGTGTAAACTGGTGGGTTTAATTTGGTTGGGAGGTTAGTTAGAGTAGAGGAAGGTGTGGCCACCAACACTCTGCCTGTGTAATTTCCACCCCTTTCTATGAAATGTTCTGGAAAGTGGGAGGAATAAAGGAATAGAATGGCAGGTAGTCTTCTGGAGACCCCTCTGAGCCAATCATTGTTTTGCTTGGGTGGAGGCGGGACTTCTATAAAAGACAAGGTCACATGCTTTCAAAGGGTTGGAGTTTGGAGAACCAGAGAAGAAGGATGTAGAAACTGGTGCATCTTGGGTGCTCTCCCCTTCGAGGGAGGGGGATAGGCCATGTGGAGAGGAGACTTCAAGAGGAGATTTAATGAGAAGTTTGCTACTACTGACATATACAAGGACTGGGAGAGGACCCTATGTGGCAAGCATGGACGGTCGCTCGGGAGCACACGTAGGTGTAACCCAGGGGAACAGTACTTCTAAGAGACTTTAAAGGGGTTAGAGTGCGGGTCCAGGAGGAAAAGGTATAAAAGGTATAGAAGTGGGCCTTAAAGAACTAACACCCTGGAGGAATCCAAAAAGTCATCTCTCTGGACTTTATTCAGAGTATCGTCCTTAGAGTTTAAATTGGAAGTGCTGTACAGTCAGGAAATAGTAACTAACAGGAGGAAGGAAAGCTGCATTACACATTTGGAACCAGTGCAAGATGGAAATTATTCACAGAGGCTCTACATGTTCTGGATTGAGTGTTGTGTTCTCATTGCATAAATCTTTGGAAGTTATTCAGAGTGGCTCTTTAATGCAATACCGCAACGAAAACCAGAAGCGAAATAAAGTTTAAAGTTTAAATGTTTATGGACTATCTGCTGTGTCAATCCTTGAGGGAAAGGGTAACGGGAACACACTTCAGGAACTACCCAGCAGCTCCTATGGGGGGGGTGTGCGCTTCATAAACATTACATTTGTATTTGTGATGGATGCCTGGCCCCCCCAACTGGATGTCTCTGCCAAATGGTGCCTCCTGCCTTCCAAACCCTTCCAGCAGACCGATAGCTAATACCAGCCCTTTACCCCAAGCATCGTACACAGACAAAATGTTGAGGTAGGAGGACAGCAGGAGACCTCAGCATCAGGTTGTTTTGAGATGATTATAATCCTCTGCTTTGAGTCCCTGAGTCTAAGAGAGTGTTGAAGCAGTCAATGCTGGTTTGGGCTGTTGATTCTATACCCCACAAAACACAAAGGCCCCAAATCTGTATCCGGGTCCTCCAGTTCTCAGAGTCTGTGTGTTTCGGGGAGAGATGGACTTGAATCTGAAGTAAAACTACTCCAAAGGTCCCCCAGGTACACACCTCCCAAAGAATAAAGCCCCCTCAAATGCAGGGCCTATAGTCAGTAGGCAAGAGGGTAACCTGCAGTCCTCTCCAAAAGCCCTGTTGGGTCTGTCACAGTTTTGTAAGGCAATGCATTGTTCAAGTGAATGCATTTAAGGTATAGTACATTTTGGAGATAAAGGTTCACTTTAAAGCATGCCACTGCTGACATATTTCTCTGCTACCTTCAGAAATTAATAAAAGAAAATAGATTATATTTAGACATCTAAACAGATCTACTATTATTAAACTGTTTTAATTTTCTCAATCACTGACTTGGAAAAAGTCAGTCGCTGGAATTCATGAAGACTGGCGCAGACACGTTTTGCAAAAGTGTCTTTAATGCATTCCAAAAGTGGTGAAGAATGCGCCAAATTCATATACCTGTCTAGAACTTGAATTTGGCTTTTGCTGCGCCACTTATCCACTTAAGGAACAGGCCTATTTTTAAAACTTTCTGTTTACAAGTTAAAATATTTTTTTTTGCTAGAAAATCACTTAGAACCCCCAAACATTATATATATATATATATATATATATATATAAAGTTAGCCTTTTTTTTTTTTTTTTATATTGTGAAAGATGATGTTGATACTTAACGTGTCACGGTTCAAAATTGCTCCCGCTCGTGGAATGGCGACAAACTTTACCCCTTAAAAATCTCCATAGGCGACGTTTAAAAACTTCTACAGGTTACCAGTTTTGAGTTACAGAGGATGTCTAGGGATAGAATTATTGCTCTCACTCTAACGATCATGGTGATACCTTACATGTGTGGTTTGACAACCGTTTTCATATGCAGGCACTACTCACGTATGCGTTCGCTTCTGCATGCAAGCTCGGCAAGACGGGGCACTTTAAAACATTTTTTTTTTCTTATTTATTTTACTTTTTATTTTTTATTTTTACACTGTTCTTTTAAAAAAAAACTTGTGTCACTTTCATTCCTATTACAAGGGATGTAAACATCCCTTGTAATAGAAAAAAAGCATGACAGGACCTCTTAAATATGAGATCTGGGGTTAACAAGACCCCCAATCTCATATTTACACTAAAATGCAATAAAAATTTTTTTTTTTAAATGTCCCTTTAAGAGCTATGGGCGGATGTGACATTTTGACGTTGCTTCTGCCCTGCAATGGTATGGAGCCAGGTTGGTGCCATCTTCACTCACATGCCAAGCAGGGGACAGAATCTGATCGGCTCCGCCGGCGGCTCTGGTAAGTGGCGGAGGGCACCGGAGAGCGGGGGGAAGGGTGGGCTCTCTCCCGCCACCGATAAAAGTGATCATGTGGAAAATCCTCTGCTAAGACCACTTTTATCTTAAAGCGGACTGCCCGCTGAAGAAGTGGATTCCGGGGTTATGGCAGCTGGCTGCTGCCACGACAACTATATTCCATTTCAAAGAGCCAACGTATGACGACAGCGGGCAGACCGTAAGTGGTTAAAGAATGCATGAGAGACACTTTTGCAGAATCTGTCTGCGCCAGATTTTCTCTCTGTATGCCAAAACAGAGCTGGTCTTAATTAGCGCCACTTTTACATTTGGCTCTTTAAATGTGACATAATGTAAGGGTGGCACATTTAAGAACTACCCGAATTTGGTGCACGATTTGCTGGCATAACCAAAATTGTTGCAAATGCTTCATGAATTTGGCGCAATATATTAACAAGAGCAATAAAGTGGCGCAGCAGCTTTATTGAACTTCCACCAATGTCTGGTGAAGGCAGAGCAAAGTCAGACCCCGTTAAACTGTGCGCCACTCAATCAGTATTGAAGCCTTTGGAAAAAGGGAAAAAGGGAAATCTCAGCAATAGCAACCTATGTATTTTCTCAGTACAGTTTTTTTTTTAAATGCATGTTGGAGTCATAGTTTTCCCAGTCATTACTATAAAGCCTAGTACACACGATCAGAAAATCGTACAAAAAAATAACGTTATTGATTGTATGCTAATCTGATTTTTAGTACAAGCTTTCGATTATGACAGTTCATCCGAAATTATCCAAAGGGACAAACACAAACATTTTTCTCATACGATACCAGATAGTACAATTTTCGCTTAATCAGTACAGTTTTCGTCCAAAAATTCAATACAATATATTACATCACGTCCGAATTTGTATTCTGTTGTATGAGAATTTTCAAAAATTGACAAAACCTCTTAATTTTTCGACTAGCATGCAAAATAAAAAACGGATGATCATTAGTCCACTGTTCTCATCGTGTGCAAGACCGCTTTGTTTACATGATGACAGGTCTAAAACTGTGCAGTGAGCTGAACAGCTTGGTAGACACATTTATGGTGGGCAATCAGGTTCCTGCGATGTGTCGGTCCAACTTCGGATGCTATATTTTGCAATAACTGCCTATTATATGCATTGTGCCCCATTCACCCCAATAACACAGGTGTTAGATTCTGTTCTACAACCATGGCTGTACGAACCCAGCCTCACACATTGTATTTGCCACATGTAAATATTTAGATCTTGCTGCGCAGGTAAATATTTGCACTGAATCAGCGCGCTTTTTGAGGTACTGTCCTTGTTTTTCTCCTCCACTTTGGAATCACCTGCTCTGACCATGGTTTAATAAGCATGAAATACCTGGTTTGTTTGACAGCTTTTACCTGTCTATTGTCCTGTGTGACTCAGTGTTCAGAATGTTGTTCTGCCCTCAGTTTGTCCTATTCATTGACTAGAGATCAGATCGGAGCAAGACCCTGTAGATTAGTACAGCCCAGGGAAGCCGCCTTATGCTAGGCAGTACTTGACTGTGCTCATGTCATTGAAGCACCTGCAAGGTAACTGAATAAGTAAAAAAGAATAAAGAAATCTCCCATTGTCTGACACTTGGCTATGATCTTTCAACAGATTTTGTTCCAAGGTTGTAAGGAGCATTTAATGCATTGGAGATGAAAGGAGAATTCTGTTTGCTCAGTTTACTATTAGACGGATTTGCTGCCCCATGATAACAAGTGAATGAGAGGTGTGTAAATAGAGGTAAGGATCATTCAGACCAGAAAGGCTTTTGCCCTGTACAAGTCTTTAATATAAAAGACTGCATGTAACCCCTAGGTCATCCGTGGCATACTGAAGTGGTTACTGTGGCCCCTTGTGCACTCTTGCCAGCCGTCTTACGCTAGCCATACAACAGTAGAATTTTGTTTCTGAAAAAAACATTAATCAGAGCCAGTGGCATAACTAGAACCTCCAGGGCCCCTTTTCAAGAAACCATACCCCCCTGATCCCCATCCAGGGCCCTTCCCCCCTGAGCCTGGTGGTAGAACGCCAGGGCCCAATAGCAAGTGAGACCTTTGTTACCCTGGTGGTTTCGCCACTGTTGTCAATAGTTTTTCATTTTTGTTATTTTATTTTTTTAAATTATTTTTTACCATTTAGTTTTTTTATACAATATTTTTTTTTTTAATTTTAGGCGCCCTGCTGGGCAGAGCTTCCTGTCCATTCATAAACTGAAGCATAGTAAACAGCTTACCGTAGCTCTCAACGGTCCTTGATTTCGAGGGACTGTGCCTGATTTGAAACAAAGTTCCTTTGTCCCTCTTTCCTCCTCATTTGTCCCTCATTCTCTATTTAGTTTGTATAAAATGCACTTTTTATCTTTCAAAAAGTGTTTCCCGGTGGTAAACCTTTCATCCAATTTTTAAATTGCTGCATGTGTAAATTTCAAAAGCCAGGAAAAAGAAATAGTAGTAGTGATAAAAAAAACACTTGTGGGTTTAGCTAATCATTTTTTTCATAAATCTCCTTTAAGGGGGCGTGGCAGGGGGTCTGTCCTATGCCTACATACTTTTGCTAATAGGTGTCCATCGTTTCCATCTCAAAAAGTTGGGAGGTGTGGAGGGAAAGAGCACAGGAGCACAGGGGCAGCAAAGAAGCTGGATAGGAGAAGCAGTGGGGTGTCAAAATATAGAGGAAATGGAGGAGGAGAAGTGGGCATTCAGTGGCTGCAGGGGGAAAATGGAGAAATCAGTTGCTCTATATGTAGCCTTCCCCCACCACTACTTCTATCCAGCTTGCAGAATTAGACCGAGTCGCAATTGCAACCCCTACGGCCCCTGATCAGAGCATTTGATCTTGCCATCATTTTGTTCAAAAGCCCATAAAATGTCATCCAGACCTGCTACTTGAATACAATTCTAGATGTATTAATTGGATTTCTTATGGGCAATATGTACAATTTATCTTGAATGAAAATCACATTCACAGAATTCTTTCATTGAAAAAAAAAAATTCTACCCTGTCGCTTTGAATTTTTTAGCCACAGTTGAAAGCAATCATCAGTTCAAACCCCATTAGAAAATCGGAAGGAAAATCTACTGGTGTATGACTGGCTTTAGTCTTCATGAAATTGAAACTCCAGGCAAACGGCTAATCCACAGTTGAAATACATATATGTTTAGTGTCTACCTTTCAAGTGATTTGTAATTCTACACAGCCAATCTTGCGATTTACTCACATTCTCCACATTGCACAGCCAGACAGGTATCATACATCATTTCTGTTACAGCAATTCGGCTTCCTGTATCACTCTGCTGCTTTCAGCCTCCTCATTGCATGGTGAATGAACATTATTATCACTGTCCAAGGAAATTTTTTAGGTAAAAAGTGCTCCAAAGTGATCCAAAAAATGCTAATGGTAAACCAGAAAGTAGCAGAGTTGCCTGACCTACAGAGATGTGTGTGTCTTACCATTTGCCTAAAGTTTCACTTTAACCATAAAGCAATGGACCTACAATATTTGACTAAGAGTAGGTTTAATGTTTTGGTTTGCGAGCTAACTAGGTAGGGGACCTTTATAGAGCTTCTATGAACAAGGCCTGAGGCCGGGTTCACACTATTGCGAAATGGATGCAGGATCCCTGCATCCAATTCCCAATAGCAGGAGATTGTAATCGGCTCTCTATGGAGCCCATTCACATATCTTCGATGCAGCTCCGATGCGAATTTGCACAGGAGCCCTGTGTGTCTTTTGGTCAGATTCAGCTCCGAATTCAGCCCAAAATTCAGGCTGAAATCGGACCTGAAACAGTGAACCATGACGCACAGGACCCCTGCTTGGAGCCGCTTCGGCATTAGGTGTGAACCGAGCCTTAGACCTCATTCCTTGTGCTTAACTAACCAGGTCACACCTGGTGAATGCCGCTAGGGCTAGGGCCTGTATTCCAGCCCTCTGAAAGCGGGAAGCTCCTCCCTCACCTGTGCTATCGCTCTCCATAGTAGCTGAAATTCACTGCAGGGAAAGCCTCATGGAGACACTCAAGAGCACTGAGGGAAAAATCAGGAACACCTGGTTCCTTTGGAATCTCTATACGTGTTTTTGGGACTATGATTCTTTTATGGTGGCAGATCTGTGAAACTGTTCAATATTCCAGGGTCCTCTGTTCGGCTGTCTTGGCACCGTGGACATGGTGGCTCTGACTCTCCCTATCCCTATTCCTCTCATCCTCCTCTTTGCCCATCCCTTTCCCTTCAACCCCCGTCCCCCCTTTTTATTTTTTTCCCTTGCTTCTGTTCTCTATCTGCTTGTCTCTTTCTATGTGTATGCTATTGTTCTGGATGTTTAGAGTTGGGGCAAGCAGGATGATACAGTTATTGTTGACTTGCACTGCCATGTTGACACATGTCTATAGGGCTGATTCCTTAAGCCGTATTGTCATTGCAGCTCTTGCATATATCTGTGCCTCTTTCAAAGCTGGTTTATGTCATGTTATGTGTCCCGACCCTTGTGGTTTACCTATTGTAAAAGTAAAGAATTAAAAAAAAAATAGAAAAGAGAGAAGTGGGCCAATTATAGGAAGTAAGGTACTGTGGGAAATCTTGGCTATATACTGTAGACGTTTCTACTGTGCAATAAAGACAAAGTAAAAAAGTAACTGATAGAACAGAAAATGATAAACGACTGCATACAGAAACATGTTTGAAAAAAAATAGAGCACAATTCACCAACATGGCACCACATCCATAGGCATATGAGAAAAGCAAAGATAACGAAAAAAGGATTTTGAAGGTGCCATTCTTCACCCCAAAGAAGTGAGCACTCGGTTGATTTAAAATACAAAAATAATGTCATTTGTTACAAAAATTCCTTAAAAATATCAATATCCAGAAAAATATTTCAATGCAGTTACATATTCCATGTAGGAGGATCCCTAAGAAAGGTGCTCACTCTGCTAAGCCATAGCCCATAGTTATACATATAGAAAATGATATTCAATGTACATTTTGTATAATGCCTGTATAAGGCCAGACTGCAGAAGACAATTACTGGCGCCCAATCGTCTTCTACAGTCTTATACAAAATTTGAGCTGTTGAATTCAGCTATGAATTTGTCTTAAACAACAAATTCAATTTATTCCTGTTCACAGCATAGTAGTTAAATTCAGCAGAGGGGATGGCTAACTGACTCAAGTGCACCAACTGCTGGCTGCATGTGGTAAATATTAAATATTCATATGCAATACTTTCTGTAACTTTAAAAAAAATAATCATTTTTAATTCCTGGAAAGAGTATGTAAAGGAGAATACATAAATACTGTACATTTCCTTTATATAGCTATTAGAAATGGTGTACAAAGGCTGCTGGAATGTTTACCACTTCCACATAAGTGAAACAATCAGTCATGGACAATTGCCTTTCTCACATAGTTTAATCAAAACAAGCTTACATATCCTTGTAATATAGTGTTGGAGTATCATGTGCATATCCCACCAGTCACTGGTTTTAGGTTTACAGTTAATATGTGGGCCCCTAGGCAACACTTTTACAGCCTTACTTTGTAAAATACTTCTTCCAGTTATGTGAAATATGAATAAATAATACAGGTTATCACATTTAACACAATCCTTTCAGGTTTATCAGTGTACTTAAACTGGTGCTGGTCCATAGACATTAGAGGAGGGTTGAAGGTGCATGCTGCTGCTTATAGCAGTAGAGGAGGGAAGGGAAGCTGCGTATAGACACCCCCAGTGTTGGAGAAAATACTGTAGTGATCGTATAGGGCTTAAGCTTTAGGGCGATTGAAACAAATCTCCTTCTCCTAAACAGGGGCTGCGCCTACTATGTCAATTTAGTTTTTGGATGGACTGTAGTTAGCTCAGACTGATTGTATGGTTTTAACTTGGTTTTTCCCTAAGCTTACGTTGGCTTGTGATTTCTCACTGTCATAGATAGATGTCACTGATATTACTTGTCATAGTATGAAATTTCACAAACAAAACTAAGTTATGAATATTTATATTATTTTCACCCAATCCAGTAGGATCTTGAGGTCACTGATGCATGCTGGGGGTGATAGAAATATTTAGGACAGGCCATGTGCTCGCTCTCCCTGGGTGGAGGCCTAAGGAGGTGCTGCTGGATGGAGCTCTGCTGTAAGGACCAATAGCCTCCTTGCTGGAGAGAGCAAAGAAGAGGGCTGGTCTCACAAAAGGGCCCAGTGACTCACTTGGAGAACACACTAAAATGTGCTTTTAGTGTTGCTGGGTCAGCTTAGAGCAGTGATGGCGAACCTTGGCACCCCAGATGTTTTGGAACTACATTTCCCATGATGCTCAACTACATTGCAAAGTGCATGAGCATCATGGGAAATGTAGTTCCAAAACATCTGGGGTGCTAAGGTTCGCCATCACTGGCTTAGAGTTTCAGACACCGTGAAGCTGGACATTGATCTGGAGAGTCTGTAAGTGTTCTGCCATGGTATCTGGGACTCCTAACCCTCACCTTCTTAACTTTTCTGCAAAAAACTGTAAAAAGACTGTAAAAGTGACTGGCGCCCAATATCCTTTATGGGTCCTGCCATTTTAGCCATGGATTCAGCTGGGGTGAAATGCTAGCCTGTCCCTGCTTTTGGAAGAACTGTCTTGCCTTTGGGGAGTCAGAAGAGTCCTTCAGTAGTTTCAGTGGTCAGTACATGTTCAGTATTTACTGTTAAATGTCAGGGTGGGTATTATCTCTAGAAGAAGAGGTTGGCACTCTCTGTATCGTGCCTGGCAACTCATTTTTATTTTCAAGATAGCAGCATTAAAAAAATTATAGACAGTTCCAAAGAGTTTACAGAATCGCCACCATAACTGCATAAGGGCTCAGACACATGGGTGTAAATAAAATACTCATATCATATGCTGGGTCTTGCTATCACAAACATCCAGCATAAATAAATCCATGTAATGGCTAATAAACTACTTGGGTTTATTCATGTTTAGACACGTGTATGTCCATACAGCATCTAGAAGCATATAATTCTTCATGCACTCCATTTTATTCACTAGAATACATGTACTCGAGTATGCATGTACACGCACTTATACATGTTTACAGACGCTAGGCATAAAATGCTCCAAAGTACTCATTCTAAATGTAGGATTTGGGCATTTTCTTTTATGTTGCTGAACACTGGTCCAAATGAAGGCACTAAACACAGCTATGTACACAGACACATTAGCTATAATAGAGTCTATAAGAAAAAAACAACAAAACGCTTTATGGATCTGATAGTGGTGTTTTTTGCACCTTTTCGCATGAGCACAAAAACAACAGTAACAGTTATGCTATACTTTTACCGTATTTATCGGCTTATAACACGCACCTTCAATTTAAGAGGGAAGTTTCTGGAATTTTTTTTTTAAATAAACTACTTTGAAGCAAAATAATGGTCAGTGCCCCTTAATGCAGCCTGATTAGTGCTCATCTGCAACCTCAGTGCAGCCTGATCGGCGCCCATCTGCAGCTTCAGTGCAGCCTGATCTGTGCCCATCTGCAGCTTCAGTGCAGCCTGATCTGTGCCCATCTGCAGCTTCAATGCAGCCTGATCTGTGCCCATCTGCAGCTTCAATGCAGCCTGCTCTGTGCCCATCTGCAGCTTCAGTGCAGCCTGATCTGTGCCGATCTGCAGCTTCAATGCAGCCTGATCTGTGCCCATCTGCAGCTTCAATGCAGCCTGATCTGTGCCCATCTGCAGCTTCAATGCAGCCTGATCTGTGTGCATCTGCAGCCTGATCTGTGCCCATCTGCAGCCTGATCTGCGCCCATCTGCAGCCTGATCTGTGCCCATCTGCAGCTTCAATGCAACCTGATCTGTGCCTATCTGCAGCTTCAGTGCAGCCTGATCTGTGCCCATCTGCAGCTTCAATGCAGCCTGATCTGTGCCCATCTGCAGCTTCAATGCAGCCTGATCTGTGCCCATCTGCAGCTTCAATGCAGCCTGCTCTGTGCCCATCTGCAGCTTCAGTGCAGCCTGATCTGTGCCGATCTGCAGCTTCAATGCAGCCTGATCCGTGCCCATCTGCAGCTTCAATGCAGCCTGATCTGTGCCCATCTGCAGCTTCAATGCAGCCTGATCTGTGCGCATCTGCAGCCTGATCTGTGCCCATCTGCAGGCTGATCTGCGCCCATCTGCAGCCTGATCTGTGCCCATCTGCAGCTTCAATGCAGCCTGATATGTGCCCATCTGCAGCTTCAATGCAGCCTGATCTGTGCCCATCTGCAGCTTCAATGCAGCCTGATCTGTGCCCATCTGCAGCTTCAATGCAGCCTGATCTGTGCCCATCTGCAGCTTCAATGCAGCCTGATCTGTGCCCATCTGCAGCTTCAATGCAGCCTGATCTGTGCCCATCTGCAGCCTGATCTGTGCCCATCTGCAGCCTGATCTGTGTCCATCTGCAGCCCATCTCTCATCAATGCAGCTGCCTGATTAATGCCCATCTGCAGCCTAACCATCTCTCATCAATGCAGTGCAGGAAAACACCGAGCTGTCATCTCCTGTTTACTCAGCTCTCAGTTGGCAGTCAATTACACAGTCCCACCTCCGCCATCGGGATTGGACCAGCTCCTGTGATAGATAGAACACTGATCCAATGCCGGTGACAGAGGCGGGACTGTGTGTGTAACGTGAGAGCCGAGTTAGAGCAGAGTAAACGGGAGATGACAGCTCTGTGAATTCCGATGGTGCTCGTCCCCATCCTTCCCCTTCAAGGTAAACTATTGGTGTACAACACGCACCCATGATTTGCCCCCTATGTTCAGGGGAAAAAAGTGCGTGTTATACGCTGATAAATACGGTAGTTAATAAATATGGTCTGTATTGAAACTTTGCCCATACCCCCCCCCCCCCCCGCACTCGTTTACCCCTCTTTAGCCAATTGCCTAATTATATTTTAAAAAAATACTTTAAAAGCCTCAAATATTTCCCAGAATCTGTAGGCACATGATGCATTGGGTGCTGAGTCTTGGGTCTTCTGGACTGTAGTGTAGGAGGGTCTTTCTTCTGGTGTCATTGTCACTGTCTGGGTGATCTATGGCATAATGATGTCACAGCAAAGGACAGCAGCAGGACTGGTTGCCCCGTGGGCCTAGGTTGCAGAATTGGATCACTTTCAAAAAGAGGTGTTGGCAAGGAACACATAAGGGTGGACTCGGTGAGTGAAAAACTGCTTTGGAAGGAAGCATCAAAAAACATTGCTGAATGGTGATAGTGAGAGGGTGGTGGATGATGGGAAGGCTGAGAAGGTTCATTTTTCCTAGACATGGGCTTAACACTTTATGTTAATCACGTTGTGTGATGGTAGCAATGTCTAGGTTGAGTGTCATACTTAGCTCCTATTTGCTGAAGCAGAAAAACATTCAATACTTTTACTGACATTTACTGGTAATTCACTGACTTTACAAGCAGCCTCAGTCAACCACTATTTTTAAAGCCTAACTCCAGCCAGAATTTTTGGAATTTAGTATTGGGTACAGTAAGGAGGGGTTAGAACCTCTGCTGGATTTAAATTGCTTTCTGCACAATCAGATTCTGTGCTGTTGTCACCCTGTGGCTGTGATCTGCTGCTGCAGCTGATGGAAGGGAGTGCTGACAATTGCGGGGAGGAGGTGCAATCGAAGCCAGCAGGTAAGGATGAGCTCCCGCGTGTTCGCATGCTGCGCGTGCCGAGCCCGCCAGGAAGTCGGCACGGTGCAGCGCTAATCACGGGTAGGGAGACATTTCGCGATCTCTGCAGTCGCACATCTTGTGATTAGTGCTGCGCCGGGCTGACTTCCTGGCGGGCTCGGCACGTGCAGCATGCGAACGCGCCGGAGCTCATCCTTACCGGCAAGTAATGTCATTGCTGTGGGAATTCAGACCTGTTGTAGAGCCGCTTACCTACACAGGGCAGCCGCAGCTTAGCGATCGCATGATCACATTAAAAAGGTATTTACATAGATCTATGTTACAAATAGTATGCAGTATGGATATGAGGAGAGGGGAATTAATGTCTTAAACCTAAACTATATTAATAACCTTTACTTCCACTTTTAAATATTTGGTAGATGCTATTAAGATGAATCACCTATAAGGTGGTTAAAGTGGAACTTTAGTCAGAAAATTAATCCTGCTAGATCGAATCATGGTGGTCTCTTTTGCAAGTAAAGCTATGTAAAACATTAACCTCTTCTAGCCAATGCTACGCATATATGCAGCCTCTTAGGGGGTGGGCTTTAACGCCAAAAGGTCGCATAAATGTGGCCCTATGTAAAAACGTTTCTGTGCTGAGAGTGCGCACCCTGCAAGCTCCCAGCCGTCACAGCTCCTGATGCACACGTGTGATCATGAGCTTTTCAATCATGTGACTGCTGTGACAGCCAATCACAGAGGTCACATGACCTGAATACCTGTCTCTGCCTCCTGGCATTTAGAAGCTCTCTAACGGCCAGGAGGCAGCGGCGTGAAGTGGTTAAAAACGAGGGCCTATACTGTTTAAAATGCACTAATGCACTGGCTCACCCTGCACTGCACATGCTCAGTTGCTCCACATTTTTGGCATTGTGATGAATATCAGAGCCACTAGAGGCTGATCTACTGACAGCCTAAAGATTTACTGCTACTCAGGGGTTCTCAGCTATCTTGTGGTCTCCTACTCATCATGAACAGATTGATTGATGCATATGTGGGTGGTATCCCTCCTATGGCTTACTGATTTCCTTGTGGCAATCCTATTGGTGCAATTATTTCTCTCTTTTTTTGTCCATTAAATGATCCTGGGCATCCCTGTTGCACTTTATGCAGTGCTTTAGAAATCTCCTGAGAAAGCCAGTGAATGGCGAAATATGTTGAGTTGAAGTACTGTACATTTTTTTATATTCAATAGTGTGGATTTGTGTTTTTTAACAATGACTATTATGTAATAAAATGTGCATATTTTTATATTTTTCTGTTTATGACTCTGTTTGTTTATATTCCATTTCTAAATGGTTAATTATTAATGGGACTGGTGCCTTTGATTTCTACTTGGCATAGTCTAACTTGGTACTCTATTTTACCTCTTGCACTTGAAATCACAGGTCCTCCCACCTGTTGTGACCATTAAAATAGTATCATTCTTGCCTTGTTGGATCATTTCTTTGTTTTACATTATTGAGAATGTTGCAGAAGGAATGAGAATTTTTGGCACAAGGCTGCCTCCATTACAATGCTGGCTATGCACTGATAGAAACATAACAGATTCCTCCATCCATGCTGATAGCGCAGAGGGACTTTACCCCCCCCCACACACACACACACGTACACAGACACCGGGTTGTTGTATTCTAATAGTCGCCAGCAATGGCTGTCAGAATACTCAAACAGCACTGCAATTTTCCACCTGACTCTTTTGATGTTTCAATTGAAGAATGATGGTCTGGAGGAGGCCGACAGGCCACCCACAATGCCAATTTCGGATGGTTCTTTAGGAACCAGCCAAAATGCACACAGTGTGTGACCAGCCTTGGGCTGAGAGAAATTGCTGAGTAGTCTGAAGTGCTCTGGCCCATCACAAGAGCTGTGGGGACATAGTGGATTGTCATGTTATACTTGTCTACATTGCTGATTTTCATGTTGTCTTTCCTGATTGTCATTTATGAAGTGCAGACTGTCAGGAGTGGATACATCAAGGTTGATTTAAAAAAAAGCAAATAGGCTGTTCACTTTGCAAGGGAATATTTCCCCAGAGCTTAGTGAATGAGTTGAAGCTATGCTGACTTCCATCATCCAGTCCTGTTGAAGCAAAAAATGCATTTTTTTTCCTTGCACTTGATTGGGTGTTCTTTGCAAAGTTAAATTTGACCTAATTTACTAATCTCTGGGGAAAATTCCCTTGCGAGGTACAACTTGCATAGTAAACAGTCTAGTTGTTTTTAGTTAATCAAGTTTAGTTAATCTCTGTCACAATTGCACTAATACTGCTACAATCAAATCTAGTTAATCAACCCTAATTTGTCCAAATATGGTAAACCTGTGGTTGGATCAGTGGGCAGATCAGTGGGCAGATCAGTGGCAGGACATATCGTTTCTAATGCAAACTTGAATTGCTCTAGGTGATTTTGGTCAGACAGTTTTAACATTTCATCGTCCTCAATCTAGCACTTCCAGACAAGGCCAAGGCAAATGGTTTAAACAAAAGAAACCTGCTGGGATATTCTTACACACATGGTTTACGTTAATGATGTATTTTACTAAACATGAAAAAGAAGTGAGCCAGTGCTATAACAAAGCATAATTATATCAAGATCCTAGCTTCCTGCTGGTCCATGCTTTCTCCAGGCATACACACCCTGCAAGAGCTCAGAAACATGAGCGATTCGTTAACCTGTTTTCTGCCAACTCAAGCTTTATAAAGCGTACATAAAAAATAAAATATAAACAAAGCTACAGCTTTTGTCCCTAATGGATGAATGTATTTTTTATTACTAATTTGTATTTCTATAGTGCTTTTCTTCCTGGGGACTCAAAGCATTTATGAGGTGAGGCAGCCATCTTGGGTGCACTCAATTGAGCATACCAGCATATCTCTGGAGTGTGGGAAAAAAAAATGTGAATAAGGGAATAAGATGCAAACTCTGTACAGGTAGTCTCTTGGTTGGAATTCAACCCAAGGACACCAGTGCTGCAAGGCAGATGTGCTAACCACTAAGCCACACTGCAAATAAGGTCTTCCAAAAAATGTTAATTTCTTATTGCTGTCTGTATCTTTGTTTTTTTGTGATCATGGGACACAAATAGGGGAGATTCTTCCCAAATTGGACACAGGCAGCAGGAAAAAACTGACAGATTTTCTAACCCTGTATGGCAGCCTTCCAAAATACAGGATTTATTTAGGTGTATTCCCGGTTGGGTAGGGTAAAGTAGTACATGTACAAATCTAAATATGGGTTGTCGTGGTGCTGATGATACTGTGGAATCATGTCTTTTATATAGATACCATATATATTAGGGGTAATGAATTAAAACTCACAGAGGTCCGGTCAGCAAAATTTTCTTCCAACAGAGGTCTGAACATCATGTCGTTACCCGTGGCGCCTTTTCACATGTGCCAAACCGAATGTTGCTGCCGCACTATTTTGGAAAAGACCTCAAAGACGTCTTTCTCCGTGTTTCTTGTGGGTAGTGCAGCCCATTAAAATGGGCTGACCTACCCACGACATGTGCACCTAATGCACATGTACAGATCTGAACCCATTCTTACATCAGCATCCTCAGTCCGCAGTGCACATCAGAGTCCTCTCCCTCTTGATGAGTGTCCTCAGGTCCTCCTTTATATCACCCCCCTCCACAGTAATGTTCACAACTCCCCCACTGTAATATCCACATCTCCCCCACTGTAATGTCCACATCTCCCCCACTGTAATGTCCACCTCCCCCCCCCACTGTAATGTCCACCTCCCCCCACTGTAATGTCCACATCTCCCCCACTGTAATGTCCACATCTCCCCCACTGTAATATCCACATCTCCCCCACTGTAATGTCCACCCCCCCCACTGTAATGTCCACATCTCCCCACTGTAATGTCCACATCTCCCCCACTGTAATATCCACATCTCCCCCACTGTAATATCCACATCTCCCCCACTGTAATATCCACATCTCCCCCACTGTAATATCCACATCTCCCCCAATGCCAGAAGTGCATTATGTATGGAGTTCAGGGATGCTGTATGTATAGACTGCAGAGTTCAGGGGTGCCTTATGCACTGAATGCAGTTTCAGGGGTGCCCTATGCACTGAGTGCAGTTTCAGGGGTGCACTACATACAGAGTGCAGTGTCAGGGGTGCACTACGTACAGAGTGCAAAGTTCAGAGGTGCGCTGTGTACAAAGTGCAGGGTTGAGGAGTGCACTACATACAGAGTGCAAGCATTAAAGGAGAAGTCCAGCCTGAGCTTTTTAGGCTGGGCTTCTCCTCTGGGTCAATTGGGGCAATTCGTTTTGCACTCTTGTGACCGGATTTCAACGAAGAGCGGTCTGAAGTCCGCTCTCCACTGACGTCACTGCCATCAGTCGAGGCAGCGCGTCATCCTGACTTCCAAGTCTGGATCTGCCAGCTGCCTTGATTGATGGCAGTCTCAGCATCTCAGCGAGCCGCTGATACGGCCGCTCCCGCCCCTCCACAGCCCAGCGTTCCAGGGAACGTGAAGAAGCAGAGAGGAGAGACACTGACTGACAGTCAGCAGCTCTCCTCTTGGGGATCTGTGAAAACCGAGTCATCGGCAATGTTTGGTGGCTCGGTTCTCAGTACAGAGACGGCAGGGGACAGACCGATGCTGCATCCACCTAGGTAAGTATGAATCTTTGTTTAAAAGAAAAAAAAACATATTTCTCTTTTAAGGGTGTGCTATGCTCAGTGTGCTCTCTTTCACAAGCTGTCAAAATTTCACTTCCACCCTTCCTCAGCTCTGACCTCTGCACCACTCTTCGCATTCCCCACCTCTGCACATATCTCCTTCCACAGCCCTCATCCTCCCTGGAATAAAGCCCTGGGTAAGAGAGCCACATGAAATGGCCAGCTGGGACAGATTTGGCCTGTGGGCCTTGTGTTTGACACATGTGACTTAAAGTGGTTCTAAAGGCAGAAGGTTTTCTATCTTTATGCATTGTATTCATTAAGATAAAAAACCTTCTTGGTGCAGCAACCCTCCTCAGCCCCCCTTATACTTACCTGAGCCCATCTCTATCCAGTGATGTTGCATGGGAGGCTCGGCTGTCCAGGACTCTCCCTCTTCTTTGGCTAAGATAGCAGCGGGAGCCAATCAATGTCAAAGTCAGTGAGACAATGAGGAGAAAGTGGGGGCAGAGCCGAGTTGTGTCTGAATAGACAGACAGAGCAGCGGCTCAGCTTGGGTGCCCCTATAGCAAGCTGCTTGTTGTGGGGGCATTCGGCAGAAAGGAGGGGCTAGGAGAACCGGCGGGGCAACCTCAGAAGAGGAGGATCTGGGCTGCTCTGTGCAAAACCACTGTTAACATGTTTGTTATTTTTAAGCAAAAAAAAAAAATACCTTGATATCACTTTAAAGAATACACTTATTATAGGTCTGCTTGTCCTTAAAAAGGAAACTTTGGTTGCTTTTGTACATTTTTTTTTTTTAAAGGACGACTGCAAAATGCAGAAACCCCCCAGTAACCAATCATATTTTAATTTACTGTGGTATGGTCAGCTAGATTTGTTTTTTCATCCTGATTCATTCCTAGGGGTTATTCACTCTGTACATTATTGTTGCTCTTGGCACTACTTTGTTATATAATCAAATGATTTAGACATCCTCAAGAGCATGCACAGTGACAGAATGTGAGGTCCTTGCATGCTAGAACATAAAATAAACTTACAGAGTAAGCAAATAGTTAACATTCACAGCAAGAGCCGAGCAAATGACAGACAGACCTGCCTGACTTAGAAGGACTGAGCCATGATGGGTACGACAGCTCGCACTCAGCTCACTGTGCCAGTAAAAACAGCTGGAGGCCCAGCTACAAGAGGAGCCTGTCCCCGGAGGGAGCCGCTCCATGTCAGCGAAGCAGCAGCTGGGTGGCATGGCCCTTATCAGCCATATAAGCATTAGAATAGAGATGGGCGGGTTCCGATGTGCTCTTCTGTCCCCGTGTGAGGATTAACCTGAGCCGGAGGTGAAATTACAGAAGTCTATTTGATCTGTGCCGGAGGAACGTGCTCAGTTTCTTGGCTGGAGCCCAAGCTGGTGTGGATGAAAGCAATGTGATCTCTTCCGAGTCTGTGAGCAAGCGTGTATCGGTTTCTTAATATCACAGGAGGGAGGATAATGTGAAACATACATGCTGTTTTCACCAAGTCTGATGGACTCCAGAGACCTTCAGAAACCACATCCGAAACATTTGTACGTACAGCCACGTGCCTCTTTTCCACACAGTGTAAATATTTCTATGTAGAACTCCACCGTTAAAGAACTTTTAAGTCTAACTTAAGTCAGACTATGGTTTTAGAATGTTGATTAATAATTATAGCCAACACTTTTGCCTCCTTAAAGGCCAAGATTCAGCACAGACTTTTTCAGTGCCACCCTTTGCCTTTACGTCATGTTGCTTAGCAACATATACAGGTGTACAGATAGATATAGCTTTATCGAAACTCTCGATTTCACTTATTAAGGTGCTTAGGCAAAAATTGCTTGAAAAAAAGGCTTAGTTTGAGAAAGGATGCATTAGGATAATTTAGTTTATTTCACTTCTTTGAATTTGTGTTTTTCCTTAGTATGTTTGTTATTTTGTGGAGTTGCTTTACAAGGCCACCCACAACAAAACATATAATATATATTATATACATATTTTATTATGTACACCTTTTTTTAGATTTTTTATTTAAAGTTATATTTGTTTTTCCTTGTAAGGCCCTTTTCCGAATCAAGGCCATCCAAGAAAAGTCTAAAAGAAGAGATAGCGGTGCTGCCACATTGGGGGTGGTAGATGGCTAGCCTACATAATGTGACCTCTTCCTTCCCCTTCTCCTCCTTCTCTTCTGCCTGTATCTCTTCCTCCCCATCGTTCACCTCCTTTGAGCTCTAGTCTTCCCCTTCCTCATCTTCCTCTTTCTATGTGATTATAGCATGAGGATAGGCTCTGGAGAGCTAGGGTTATTATATGGGGAGAAAAGTGCTTACTGAATCACACATGGTGAAGAACTGGTGAAAACAGCCCCCTTCCTCACAGTTTATGGCCTGGGTGGTCCCACAATTATTTTAACTTACTTTCCCATGTAAGGCTGCCCCTGCCCTGGTGAAACAAACACAGCCAGGGGCGACAATGCAAACTGGGTAAAAATTATGGCAGGTGAGGTGACCAAATTGAAATTTGTGGGGATGCCACATTTTGTGAGCGACTCATTTCAATTCCCCTTGGCTCTCATTGACCTTCTCCAGGGACAAGAAGAGAAGAACAGATTGCAGTAAAACTTAAGCATACAATCCTATGGCTATAGGCTGCTCTCCCTTCCTCGCAGTGAAGCCTTGAAACTCAAAGTAGCATTTACTTTATGTGACAACCTTTCCATGTCAGGTTTTTGCTAGAGCAAAAGAAAAAAATGTTGTCATGCACTGCGCCTGTATGCCAGCTTAACATTTCAACTGCTTTCATACCAGCTGGCAAAACCGGTCACCTTCCTCTGGCCCAGGCATGTCCCACAATAACATTTTCCCACTTGCTATAATAATTATTTTATGTATTTAAAAAAAAAAAAAAAACACATTATTTACAAATTTACATTTTTTTTTCATTTTCACTGTTTTATTTTTTCCTTGGAAGACCATACCTGCTCTGGTCAAGCAAACATTGGCAGGGGTGACAAGGCTGGGACTAACATGATCATATCCATGAACTACTGTGTGTTGAAGATATATCACTGCTGCATATGTAATGTCAGATGGTCTTCAGTGCAGTGTGGAGAATTTGTGAGCGAGAAGCTGACACCCACTGCAGATGTTACTACTAAAATTAATACATTCATTTTATATACTGTACGTTTAACTGAAAAAAGACCAAACACTTTTTGGGGTTAAAAGGCAAGGGATTGCAGTGCACATGGGGTGAGGGTGTGCAGTGATTTGAGTGCACAGTGTTTTTCCTTTTTTTTTTTTTTAAAGGACACAGTGAGGTGCTGGGAAAAAAAGCAGCTTTTAAAGGCAGCTGTTAGACCCCAGTTAATAGAATAAAAGTAGCTAAGGTTTTGACAATTGAAAAGCTAACTATTAATCATTCATTATGGACAGATATTGGTCCTTAAAGGATAAGTTCACCTTTTTTAAAAAAAAAAAGCAAATTTTTTTGTAGGTAAAAAATGTGCATTTACTATTTTTCTGTCTTAGGAGCCTGTAAAGCATTGCACCCACGATCAGCAGATTACGTCAGGCTCCTCTGTAAACTGTATAGCTGTCTGCCCATACCTCAGATACAGGCAAGCAGTTACTTCAGTCCAGGAAGCTCAGTGGACTATGAGAGCGCTCACCGGCACTTTTGCAGTTCATTAAGAAGAACTACAAGCCATCAGCCGCAAAGGCTGATGGGACTTGAAGGCATTTGATCAGAGAACTATTATCAACGGGTGCAGGGAGAAGACCCCCATCTCACTGTCACGGGGAGGGATAGGGAGAGCTTCAGGAGCAGGAACATGTTACATGTTCCACCCTAAAAACGGATGGAACATGTAACATGTTCCCAAAGGTGAACTTATCCTTTAAAAAGATTTTTTTGGTGTACAGATCTGTGCACACGGGTTGGGCACATGTACCCCAGCAACATACCCTAGCACTGCAATTCAAAGAATTTAAGCATGATTTGTTCAAGTAGATGTAAACCTAAGCACTAAAACCTGTAAAAGCTTTAACTTGATCATATCACTTGGAAAGCCTATTTTTATTTTAAGAACTTTTAATACAGATATAAAGGTCCTTGTTTGGACACTTTGGGATTGATTTACTAAAACTGGAGAATACAATTCAGCTAGGGATTTGCAGTCTTCAGTGAGGATTGAACCCAAACATTTGACATTTTTGTCTTCAACACTCTCACTTCTGTGACCCATAGAAGTCTGGCCAACATAGCTTTGGCGATATTTCTCCTTAAAGTGTCACTAAACCCACATCATAAAAAACAATCAATAAATGGTGTATTACATGCTGTTCATACTCACTCAGTCACTATGAGATCCGCTTTCTGTTTTCTGCAAAAAAAACCCTGCTAGATCCTGCTGTTCTTTATTTTTACCTTCTGTCTATGTCCCCGATTCTGCTATGGATTTTTTCAGCTGTGGTGGCTAATCTGCACATGCTCAGTTTTCAGTGAGTTTCTATGCGGAGCATTTTCTCCCTGTTACATCTGAGCAGCCCATGTGGCTATAGAGTCACACATCTGGGTGTATACACAGTGGTAAATGACAGCCCACTCCCTGCCTCCTCCATGCCTACTAACCAGCTAAACACATGTGGGGCAGATATTACATGTAGATTAATGGAGGCTTCACCTCCCTGGTATTCTAAGACACAGGTTGGAGGGTCGTGACACACCCTGCGACTGGCACAAATACTCCCAAACCGTGTTATTGCCCAAAAATAATAAATATTTGATTTCAAATACTGTATATATTTGTACAACAATTTATAACAGTTTATTGATATTAATTATTTATTTTACTCTGTATTCCATTTTTTTTTTTTTTTTAACGTGACCAGCAGCAGAGGACTAGAAGCTCCTTCTGCATAAGTTTCACTGCAGACAGGCTGGGAAAGATCTGGGTCATGTCACAACTGTATATCGATTAGGAAAAAGGTACTTAGATTTTTTTTTGTTTTTTTTTTTTATATAAATACAGTGGCATCATCCATATACAGAAATAGAAGGGACAATGTAAACTAAACAGTGTGTGTTTAGTATCACTTTAAGTTTGAAGACCAGGCAGTACATTATGGCTACTGTGGCAAATTCTTGCAATAATTTGCTGGGTCTGCGAACACACAAGAATCTACGGGAAACTATGGTTATGTTGAACCTGAACCTCATCCCTACTCAGCATTACATGTTGGCATTGCCAAGGGTGGTCTATTTGCAAATACAGTCTATCTCTCACTTCTGCAGACTGACATGCGATTGTCAAGGCATTTTAATATTTGCATAACTGCTGCCAACACCCTGTCCAATTCTTGCAGCAGGGCTGAGGTCTCTTGAAAAGAATACTGAGTCAGGGTGCTTGGATGTTTTCAGGAATCCAGGTTTAGCACCCTGCTGGCCTCTCCCACCAGTTATGACTTGCCTTCATTGCATAAAAAAGTAAAAGTAATAATATCACTGGGTCTAAAATAAGATATGCAATAAAATTGGCAGTTTTTATTTTAAAATGTCATTACCATGTTGATGATGGAGCAGAAGGGGAGCAGGGGAAGGGAAAATATAAGCAGCTTAAACTTCAGTTTTAAACAGCCGCAAATAAGCAAAGTGTATGCTGCAGGGCGGGGAATGCCTTAGCTTGGCTTTTGATCGTTTCCCGACAGCTCACAACAGGTCTGCCAGTTGCGGGTTAGCAAGGCACAGACGAGATCGTGATCTACCAGTCACCTGCCCATAGTCGACCAGTAGATCGCAATTGACAGGTTGTCAAACCCCGCTTTATAGTATGGATTGGGGAATCAGTTTTTTTTTGTTTGTTTCATTCAGTCAAAACCTATAAGCTTATGGCCAAATTAACTTTTTTTTAATTTGTATTTTGTGGAGTCAGAGGTCAGGATCTCTGCTTTGATATAAAAGGTCATGATTGTGATATACAACTGGTAAAGAGTGGGAGGCATTGGTCTTGAGATCAGGTACTTAGTATCTACAGAGGAACAAAGGTTTCTGAAGGTCTGGCACAGGAAGCGGCGGACAGCCTGCAAACAGTGAGAAATCTCTCTTGGCAGTCTAATATTAAGCTATTTTTACACTGGGTATCTGTTTTTTATTATGTGGTTTTGCAGTGTTTATCTTGCAGTTGTCTTCAGTAAGGATTGAACCCAAAATTTGACATTATTGTCTTCAACACACATATGGGTACTTCCTTTTGAACTGCTCTAGTACAGCCTTAGGGATATTGTTCAAATGAAAAAAAAAAAACGTAAAGATCTTTTAAAGCATGCTAAGAACTTTGAGCTCTTGGATTTACCCGCAGGTGGTTGGTAAATGCCTGATGGTAAAATATATTGAGATATACAGTGGGGCAAAAAAATATTTCGTCAGCCACCAATTGTGCAAGTTCTCCCACTTAAAAAGATGAGAGGCCTGTAATTGTCATCATAGGTATACCTCAACTATGAGAGACAAAATGTGGAAACAAATCCAGACAATCACATTGTCTGATTTTTGAAAGGATTTTTTTTGCAATTTATGGTGGAAAATAAGTATTTGGTCAATATCAAAAGTTCATCTCAATACTTTGTTATATATCATTTGTTGGCAATGACAGAGGTCAAACGTTTTCTGTAAGTCTTCACAAGGTTGTCACACACTGTTACTGGTATGTTGGCCCATTCCTCCATGCAGATCTCCTCTAGAGCAGTGATGTTCAACACGGACTTTCAACTCCCTCCAAAGGTTTTCTATGGGGTTGAGATTAGACATGTGCACACTGAAATATTTCATTTCGGAATTTCGTTTTCGTCCAAAAAATACATTTATTTAGTTACTCCCGAAATTCGTTTTTATTTATTTCGTTTTCGTTAAAAATTGCATTCGTCCGAAAATCCAAATTAAGGTTGAATCTGTCATTGAAGGCTTATGGTGTCTGTCGAATGTTCAAAGAAGATTCGACGGAGCAGCTAAACTGTACAACGCCGTATAGTTTACCTGCTCTGTCGAATCTTCTTGGAACTTTCAACAGACACCATAAGCCAAAGTACTGTGTACTTAGTTCTAGCTATTTTACTGCTCCTCCACTTTGGTTACAACCAGCCAATAACATTCATCATCATCATTATTTTTATTTATCTTTTCTCCCCTACGTCGAATCTTTTCTCCCCTACGTCGAATCTTTTCTCCCCTACGTCGAATCTTTTCTCTCTATGTAGAATAATCTTGGACTAATAGAGTTAAGGTTAGGCACATTCGACCACAGGTTTGATGGACATAGATTGTTATTGTCATCATCATGTCGAATCTCCTATTTATATCGAACTGTTGTAGTAACGAAAACGAAAATAAAGCATTTGTTTATGTCGGATCTTTCGTTTTTCGGACTCTACACTTTCGTTATCGTTTGTTAAAACGATAACGAAAATACCTGAAATTCGGACGAAAATGCATTCGGACGAAAACGAATGCACATGTCTAATTGAGATCTGGAGACTGGCTAGGCCACTCCAGGACCTTGAAATTCTTCTTACGAAGCCACTCCTTCGTTGCCCGGGCGGTGTGTTTGGGATCATTGTCATGCTGAAAGACCCAGCCACGTTTCATCTTCAATGCCCTTGCTGATGGGAGGAGGTTTGCACTCAAAATCTCACGAAACATGGCCCCATTCATTCTTTCATGTACACGGATCAGTCGTCCTGTTCCCTTTGCAGAGAAACAGCCCCAAAGCATGATGTTGCCACCCCCATGCTTCACAGTAGGTATGGTGTTCTTTGGCTGCAACTCAGCATCTCCTCCAAACACGACGAGTTGTGTTTCTACCAAACAGTTCTACTTTGGTTTCATCTGACCATATGACATTCTCCCAATCCTCTTCTGGATCATCCAAATGCTCTCTAGCAAACCTCAGATGGGGACATGTACTGGCTTAAGCTGGGGGACATGTCTGGCCCTGCAGAATCTGAGTCCCTGGCGGCGTAGTGTGTTACTGATGGTAGCCTTCACTAGGCCCCCCCATGTGGTTCTAGGATTTTTGCTCACCGTTCTTGTGATCATTTTGACCCCATGGGGTGAGATCTTGCGTGGAGCACCAGATCGAGGGAGATTATCAGTGGTCTTGTATGTCTTCCATTTTCTAATTATTGCTCCCACAGTTGATTTCACCAAGCTGCTTGCCTATTACAGATTCAGTCTTCCCAGCCTGGTGCAGGTCTACAATTTTGTTTCTGGTGTCCTTCGACAGCTCTTTGGTCTTCACCATAGTGGAGTTTGGAGTGTGACTGTTTGAGGTTGTGGACAGATGTCTTTTATACTGATAACAAGTTCAAACAGGTGCCATTAATACAGGTAATGAGTGGAGGACAGACGAGCCTCTTAAAGAAGAAGATACAAGTCTGTGAGAGCCAGAAATCTTGCTTGTTTGTAGGTGACCAAATACTTATTTTCCACCATAATTTGCAAATAAATTCTTTCAAAAATCAGACAATGTGATTGTCTGGATTTGTTTCCACATTTTGTTTCTCATAGTTGAGGTATACCTATGATGACAATTACAGGCCTCTCTTATCTTTTTAAGTGGGAGAACTTGCACAATTGGTGGCTGACTAAATACTTTTTTACCCCACTGTACTTTACCACCTCTAACGGATAGTATTTGTGTATATTACAGATGCAAGCTTGGCTTCCTGCTTTAAAGTGCTATACAATGGTTGTGGCACTGCTCCTCATCACGAGGAGTTGGTCGACTCACTGAAAGTTTGTGAATTGGTGCGGGTACACACGGGATACCTTCAGCTACCATTGTGCTCTTGCTTGGTGTCCTGTGCTTCCCTATACCTTTAAGGAGGGGTGGGCTCCCTCCAGGCACACCTGCCCTTAATCTATCCAACTTCTATTAATGTGCTCCAATTTGGGAGACTCTCAAAATTATAGAGTTTTCACAAAACTGCAGTCACCAAAAAGCTCAAGAGACCCATGTGAAGAGGTATTAGTGTTTGATGGTTAGACTGCCTCTTTGAAGGCTGTGTGGGCCCTTAGATCATGTGGGCATTCTGCCATATTGTATCTTAATACAGAAGTGCAGTATATTTCCCTTTGGATCATATTAGATGTGGATGGTGCTATTCCCCATGGTGTGTTTACTGTCTATTTCTATAGACACTAAATTTTACTGTTGTATAGAGAGTGGAGGTTTGGCCAGTGTTGGGGGGGTATACAGAACTTAACAGACATAGAATATGCTTATAACGTTTAATGTCAGCTTCTTGCTAGTGCAATCAGCTTAGTAATTTTTCCAGCTACTTGTCATCATCATGCAGCATCACAGGAAGAGACTCTTGAAAGATAATGTTGTTTATGAGTTTAGCAGGCATATGTATTTCCAGAGCTGTGTCATTTCTAATTGCAATATCTACGTTGATGTTCTCCCCATTGCTCTTCTTTTTAGTCACAACTCACTAACACATTCACACCTCAGCGTCGCGTTTTTAAATGTTTTTGTTTTTTTTGTTGCTGCATTTTTTGCGCATTTTTGTATGGAGTTTTTTAAGCGTTTTTGAACTTTGGTGTTTTAATTAGCCAAAAGAGAAAAATATCATCTCTTTCATCATTTGTTGCTATGTTTTTCAACTTTCAACTGTGATTTGAGGTTAAATCAATTTTTTTACTTTTTTGTAAGGCATTAATGGTTAGGGTTTAAATGTTAGGGTAAGGGGTTTATTTATTTATTTACTTATTTATTTATTTATGTTGTTAGTTTAGGGATTAAGGTTCGGCATAATGTGCTAGTATGAATCGCATTGTGTGACACCTGCAAACGAAGCCCACTTCTTCCCCGCATCCATCCTCACCCGTCTTCTTTCCGGGTTTATGGACTCCGTCTGTGTGACTGGCCGGAGCTGCGTGACGTCACTCCCGTGCATGCACGTGGGAGCCGCCGGTCATGGCACACGCTTTTGAAGAAACGGCACGGGCGGACGTTTCTTCAGAGCGTATGCGTCGATGTCGTCATTGGCGCAGTATACAGTAAATATCTTCTAAACGGCGCATGTTTAGAAGATATTTACAGTACCTATAGGTAAGCCTTATTATAGGCTTACCTATAGGTACAAAGTATACAGGAAGGTTTACTTCCTCTTTAATATTAGTGTTTGGGTTTAGGATTAGGGGTTAATATTAGGGTTAGGGGTTAATATTAGGATTTAGGATTAGGGTTAAGGGTTAATATTAATGTTAGGGTAAGGGGTTAGGGGTGAATATTAGGGTTAAGGGTTAGGATTAGGTTTTTATTTTTTTATTATTTATTTTATTTATTATGTATTTATTATTTATTTTCATGTAATTATTGCATTTGAGTAGAAAAACACTCAAAAACTTGTGACAAAACGCACTACAATGCTAAAAAAAATACATTTGAATCAATCGTTTCCATGCATTTCTATGGAAAAAAAACGCTTCAAAAATGCATCAATCTGCCCGATTTGAGCTCCAGAACTTTTTTGAGCTTCAGGCATTTGATTTTAGGCGACTAATAGTGGAGATGTGAACCAACTCCATAGAGAATAATTTTTAATTTTTTTAATTTTTTCTCATTCTCCTCACAATACAAGTACACTATATGAGCCTGCCAACAATGCACTCCCTATGAGGCTGATATCTCAGCAGTTGCTAGGTAGGGAAGTTTAATGAGACTGAGTCAGATACAGTGCTTTCTTTAGTGGCTCATTTACAAAAGTGATGTAAGTTACAAGTCAACAGAGTTCCACCCACATTTTATACCCCTCACCATGCAGCATTAATGTGCATCCTTAAAATGAGTTGGCAATTTTTTTTTTTTCTGTTCACTTTCCTGATTTATGCCTATATCTAATTTCACTTCCTCCTCTAGGGGGCTGCGGCCGCAGACGTCATTTCCAGTTTTGCATTGGCTCCTGGGTGATCTTGGTCAGCTTGGCATGGCGTCTATGGAAATTCTTGGCATTGCATGGCTCCAGTAACATTTAACGTGGGTGTCTATGGAAAATCTTGGTCAGCTTGGGATGTTTGGGCTGACCAAAATTGTTCCGCACTGCACATGCGTGAGATCAACAGGTACATTCTGGGTAGCCAGCATGTAGGGAATCCAGGAAGGACACTGTGGCTTTAAATGCCCACACTGGAGATGGCGGTGCTGTGCAGAATTATCACAGAGTTAAGAAAACAATTCTGCACAGATAGAAAACTGGGCATAGTTTACAGCATACCTTTGTTACATAGGACGGGGCATGAGTATTCTAGGGGTATTTTTATCTCAAAAGTCATATTTTGGTGGAACTCCACTTTAAGGTAAACACTCGTATAATACCATAAAATACAGTGCCTTGAAAACATATTCATACCCCTTGAAATTTTCCACATTTTGTCATGTTACAACCAAAAATGTAAATGTATTTTATTGGAATGTTATGTGATAGACCAACACAAAGTGGCACATAATTGTAATGTGGAAGGAAAATGATACATGGTTTTCAAAATATTTTACAAATAAATATCTGAAAGTGTGACCTGCATTTGTATTCAGCCCCCCTGAGTCAACACTTTGTAGAACCACCTTTCGCTGCAATTACAGCTGGGTGCAGGCTCTCAGCGGCATTCTGAGAGGCAGAGGTAGTTGCCTGTAAGGCACCTGGGTGGATCCCAACATTATTGTCGGGATATATACAGAGTGTGCAGCGAGTCTGTGACTTTTGGTTCACAGGAGAGCACAAGTATGTGCATACCTGTGATCCACATGAGATGTATGGCCAAAGGAGCTAAAGCTAGAATAAGGACTATTTATTGTCCAATGTGGTGAACATCTGAGCCAGAGGACTGTTCTGCAAATGAGGTGGTTGTGCAAGTGATTAAAAATGACTAGTGTAGCCTAGACCCCTTTCCGGGAGGCCATCATATGATGTCCTCCCCTTTGCACGCTCCCGGCGCGCCCGGCGTGTGCTGTGATCACCGAGTCACTGAGACTCGGGTGATCACAGATCTGAGTAAGGGGCCAATCCCTGCCCCTTACCACGTGATCAGCTGCCAGACAATGACAGCTGATCACGTGATGTAAACAAAAGCTTGGTAATCGTTTTTTTTTTTCCTCACACTGACAGCGTGAGGAGAAAAAAAAGCCGATCACCGGCTTATGTGCAAGGGACCGAAGAGGAGGGAGGCATATCTGCCTCATCTATGCCCACAATTACCACTTGCCAGTGCAACCTGCCAGTGCCCACCAATGCCCATGAGTGCCACCTATCAATGCCCACAAGTGCCACCTATCAATGATCACCAGTGGTGCCAATCAGTGCCACCTAGCAGTGCTGCCTATCAGTGTAACCTACCAGTGCCGATCGGTGCCCATCACTGCCACCCATCAGTGCCCATCTCTGCCAGCTATCAGTGCCACCTATTAGTGCCACTTCTCATTGCCCACCAGTGCCACCTATCAATGCCCTTCAGTGTCACCCATCAGTGCCACCTCTCAGTGCCCACCAGTGCCGCCTATCAGTTCCCACCAGTGCCACATTATCAGTGCCCATCAGTGCAGCCCATCGGTGCCCATCAGTGCAGCCTATCGGTGTCCATCAGTGCAGCCTCATCAGCGTACATAAATGAAGGAAAAAATTACCTGTTTGCAAAATTTTATAACAAAATATAAAAATATATAATTTTTTTTTTTTTAAATAAATTTGTTTTTTTTATATTTTTTTTACAAAAAATAAAAACCGCAGAGGTGATAAAATACCACCAAAGAAAGCTCTATTTGTGGGGGAAAAAAATGATAAAAAATTTCCTTTGGGTACAGTGTTGTATGACCGCGCAATTGTCATTCAAAGTGCATCAGGCTGAAAGCTGAAAATTGGTCTGGGCAGGAGGGGGGTTTATGTGCCCAGTAAGCAAGTGGTTAAATCAGCTTAGAAGAAACCTAGAAGAACAATAATATTTCTAAATCCTCGTACACACGATCGGATTTTCCGACGGGAATTGTGTGTTGAAAGACTGTTGGCCTAAAATCTGACCGTTTGTATGCTCCATCGGACAATTGTTGTCGGATTTTCCACGGACAAATGTTGGACGGCAGGCGTAAAAATTTTCCACAGACAACGGTCTGTTGTAAAATTTTCTGATCGTGTGTACACAAATCCGTCAGACAAAAGTCCAAAGTACAAACACGCATGCTCGGAATCAATGCTCACCAAACACCACATTAGCAGAAGGTGCCCAAAGGGTGGAGCTAAAGAGCTAAAAAGCCACGTAGTACGTCACTACATTTGTGTTTGCTGGCCAACAATTGTGTGCCCTTTGTATGCAAGACAAGTTCCTGGCCAACGCCCTTCATACAAAAGTCTGATGTTTTGTCTGCGGAAAATCAGATCGTGTGTTGTGTAATTTCTTGGCATCTTGGCTATTGACCTGGACACCCCTCAGTAGACTGAGCAGTCTTTGCAGTCTTAAGACATCTGTAGCACATTGTTACATCTGTGGTATTTTTTTTAATCAAAGAAACCTAGTAATGTTTTTTTATGAAATTTCCATGATTTGTATTCATTATTCACAGTTATATTCCCATCTTAGAATTATTTCCAGATTCTTGGGCTTATTTAACCCTTAGCGTTGACATGTTTAACTAAATGTGGACCTTAAGCGTCTAAGATGCATCCTAACTTGCTTAATCTAAATACCTTAAGTGTGTCCGTTCTTCCTTCTTTGCCACGTTGACAGTATACTGAGTGAGATCATTGGGTTCATTCATTAGACAGCCTGGTCCTGGTTCTGCTGAAAGATCACAGACAGTGGTCCCTGTGTAAAAATAAATTGAAATGCATCAAAGTGCATGTGGTGTTATATTGTGTGTTATAAGGCATAATCAGCCTGTGTCATGATGTACAACAGCTAGTCATCATAATGTACAAACTCATTGTATTATTAACTATGCATGGTTCTGTGCATCAAATCACGTTGCCAAGCTGTGATGTGTTTCCATTGATTAATAGTAAATGCACTAAAATGCACATAGATAGGAGGATTTGAAAGGACGCATTTGACAGCAAGAAAGCTTAGACAATAAATTTTTCTTGATGGTATAGAGATTAACTTAGCGGTGTTCCCAGCCTCAGAATCTGAGACAAAATTTGCAGTAGGTTTTATATGGAGATCTAAACACCTCTACCATTAGTACGTTTTTCTTTGGCCTGAGTTCTCCTTTAACCACTTCAGCCCCGGAAGATTTGGCTGCTTAATGACCAGGCAATTTTTTTGCGATAAGGCACTGCGTCGCTTTGTCTGACAATTGCACGGCCGTGCGACGCTGTACCCAAACAAAACTGACGTTCTTTTTTTCCCACAAATAGAGCTTTCTTTTGGTGGTATTTGATCTTCTCTGCGGTTTTTATTTTTTGCGCTATAAACAAAAAAAGAGTGACAATTTTGAAAAAAAAACACAATATTTTGTACTTTTTGCTATAATAAATATCCCCATTTTTTTTTAAAAAAAAGCAAATCTTTTCCTCAGTTCAGGCTGATATGTATTCTACATATTTTTGTAATAAAAATCGCAATAAGCGTATATTGATTGGTTTGTGCAAAAGTTATAGCGTCTACAAAATAGGGGATAGATTTATGGCATTTTTATTATTATTATTATTTTTTACTAGTAATGGCGACGATCTGCAAATTTTATCGGGACTGCGACATTATGGCGGACACTTTTGACACATTTTTTAATCCATTGACAATTATACAGCGATCAGGGCTATAAAAATGTGCTGATTACTGTGTAAATATCACTGGCAGGGAAGGGGTTAACACTAGGGGGCGATCAAAGGGTTAACTGTGTTCCCTGACTGTGTGTTCTAACTGTAGGGGGAGGGGACTGACTATAGGAGATGGCAGATCGCGATTCTAGCTATTAGGAACTCACGATCTGCCTCTCCTCACAGAACAGGGATTAGTTTGTTTACACACACACACACGTCCCTGTTCTGCTTCTCGTGCCTGCGATCACGTGTGGCCGGCGGTCATCGCGACCACCAGCCACGAGTATCGGCACCCCTGCAATGCAGCGGGTGCGCACGCACGCCTGCTATACCACTTAAATTAGCCAGCGTACAGCTACAACGGTTCGTGGGATCGTGCCAACCTCCACAATATAATGACAGCTGCTGGTCGGCAAGTGGTTAAGAGACTGAGAAGCACACCCATGTACATGGGCAAATGTGAAAAGAAATATTACTGTTAGGCCTCATGTACACTGCTGCTGGTAAACGGACGTTTAGGAGCAGTTGGGCATTTTTTCCAGCTGCCCCTGAACTCTCCTCTGTTATCTTATCAGTATAGGCATACCCCAGTTTTAAGTACACAATGGGGTTTATTTACTAAAGCAGGAAAGTGCAAAATCAGGCTCACTTCTGCATAGAAACCAATGAGTTTCCATGTTTTATTACCAAAGCTTAATTGAACAAGCTGGGGTTAGAAGCTCATTGGTTTCTATGCAGAAGTGAGCCTGATTTTGCACTTTCCAGCTTTAGTAAATAAACCCTATTATGTACTTAAAGTGGGGTATGCCTGTACATGTACACAGGGTCGTTTATAGTCGTTTCTAGGCAGTTGAGTTTAGAAGCTTTTTTTGGAACGCAAACAATGGATGTTCAGAGGCATTTGAAATGCCAAATGCCTGTAACAGCTTGTAAACGCTGCTAAACATGGTAACTCGCGTTTAGCAGTGTTTCGTTTACAGATGTTTTTCATTTTAACAAAAAAACGCGGCTAAACGCGGCATAAAAAAAGGCAGCTAAACGACCGTTTTTAGACGCCTGTTTCTAGCTGTCAAGTTGAATCGTTCAGGAGAGGTTGAACAACGTCCCGTGTACATTAAACCTTATTGTTTGGCCTGTTACCAGAAAAGGAGTTTCTAGACAAGCCTCAATTCCCACTTGTTAGGCTTTCCTTATCTGTGTTTTGGGATTAACAGGCTTACAGAGTCCTACTGGTAAGCAGAACAGCAGGTCGAGACCCAGCAGCTCCAGTCAAGTACGGATTTGACTTAATTGTTGTGTAAGAAAGCAAACTATTTCAGGAAGAGGAGAGCTGCAAGGAAAGATCCTTGACTAAAGGATTCGTCAACCTGGATCCTTACAAATTTAGAATAAAGACACGGACTGAGTGACATGGGTTTCTTACGGCCACAGCAGCCAATTTTATTAACCAAAGAATAAAATATCATAACATTAAAACATACCAATAAGTGCAAATTCAACAATGTAATGCTCAACAATAAGAGGTCTTTGGGTGTCCTTAAGGCACAATTTTAACTGGAATCGTCCATGTCCTCAGCTGTGCCCCTCCCCCAGGAGACCTCGCTCCTGGGAGAACCACCGCTAGCCAAGTGGAAGCACCTAACCTTAGATGGGCCCCGCACTTTTGTAACCATGTAGTTACTGACCCCCCAAAGAGGCCTTGACCCACCACATGAGCTTGAGTGACACCTCATTCAAGCGAATCCCTCCACACCTGCAGCGCCTTCAGCACCCCCTCCTGCAGGCCCAAAGACCAAATATATGTCCCTACCACATTCAGGTGAACACCATCGTCCCTCCAATAGCGGACAGGCTAATCCTCCAGCTCCCGGTGGCAAAACACTAAGCCCCCGAGCTTAGCCACAAACCTGCCTACCTCCACGTTCAACCTAATTCTTGTCTTGTTCAGATGATGAATGGAGTGAGCAAAATGCCAACTTTTCTAGTCACAACATCTGACCATACAATGATGCATCCGGGAAAATCACGCATCAAGCGCAACTGTCAAATTTGACCTCCCTCACCAGGTCCCTAGCACCCCAGACCCCCAACTCATTACCCCCAACCTGCAGCACTAAAACATCTGGGGGCCTGTTGACTCTAGAATAGTAATGAAATGCAGGGAGAACCTGGCCCCGCATCATGCCCCGAATACCCAGCCATGTCAGAATGGCTTCACTCCTTAGACTGCCATGTTGCCTCCCCTCAGAATGAGCGTCAGCCCTCACAGCCCCCCAAAAACATAGGAATCCCACAAGATCCAGACAAAACCAGGAGGAACATCTGAAGGAAAACAAAAGAAAACAGAGATCCATACGAAAACCTACAATGCAGCTGACAACTTCAGAGAAATGAGAGCAAACATAAATCTTAAAACGATTGGACTCCCACCTCCCTTTGCGTCTCACAACCTGAGGGTCCCAACCCCATATGGCCATCGTAGCCGCCCCCCACATGAAAGAAATTAGTATAACTGGGGAAAAACCCTGCTGCCCGCCCCAGCAAAACAACGGCGAAAAACAGCCAAAAAAGGAAATCGCTACAAGGACAATCCATCCTTGTGCAGCAAAAAGGCACCAAGTGCTGACCCCCTCGCCTCGACGAACTGCTGAACAGGAGAAACTGGGCAAACCGAGTCTGGTAGCACCCGAAACAAGGACACAATAACCCCCTTTCCCAACTGATCAGTTTTAGATTTCCCAATATAAATCTGGACGCAGTCTTCAGCCACTGTCATATCTGAGGCTTGCAGCCCACCCACACCACACCTGTTCCTGCTAAACAGTTCCCCAGTCCAGAATGCCCAAAAAAAGTCCAGTGCAACTCCTCCACTAATTCCTGATGCAAATCAAACGAGACCAGGCTCCTGGTATCTAGCTTCACCCTCCCGTGCTGAAAACCCTTCATTGCCTCTCTCACCATAAAATCTTTGGTAACATCACTCAAGCCATGCATCCGGAAAAGGAAAGCTAAAGCGGCCAAGCCCCCAAACTGATGTGCCCCTGGCAAATTCCGTCCCAATAAAATACAATAGCAAAGACAATAGATCTGGAGTGGAAAAACAACCACCGACCAAACTTACCAAAGCGGACCACTCACCCCAAACTGTTAAATATGCAGCCCACGTGCTCTCCCCCACAGATCGACGCAACAGCTCCCCTGCTACTCCAACACCAGTCTCCTCAGCTGTTCGTGACAAGGAACACCCCCCCGCTGTTCCGGCTCTAGTGCCAGCCTTCGGAAACCTCTCCCACTGGATACGAGACAATGAATCTGCAATGGAATGCAGAACACCTGGGACATGAACAGCTTGCACAAAAACAATTCAAACTTAAACACCGCAAGACAACGTGACACAGTAAGCACACCACCGGCAGCGACGAAGGCAGACAGGCTGGGCACAAACTTCCACCACCCCCATGTTGTCGCAATGAAAACAAATTTGACAATCCCAAAACTTAGAGCCATAGGCATAATGTGGCAGGCAAAATTATGCATACCCAATAAGGACTGCAATTGTTCAAGCCTAACCTTCTTCGCTGTCTTGACCTCGTCAACCATCAGATGCAGATCTTCCACTTTTGTCAGAAAGCGACATTCCATCATTCGCCTGTCAATGACAATACCCCAGAATTGTATGACCGTGGCAGGACCCTCTTTGATTTCGCGCCAGAGGAATCCCAAACCATGTCGCAAAAGATTCCAAAGTGTTTAACAATACAGAACAAACCAAGGAATCTGGGGGGGCAATGCAAAGGGAATCATCTAGTTAGTGTATCACCGATTTTACCTGCGTTTCTTCCCGTGCCACCCATTCAACGAAGGTGCTAAAAACCTCAAAAGACGCGCAGGAAATAGAACAGCCCATTGGGAGACATCGGTCAAGAAAAAACTGCCCATCCCAAAATAACCCAGCAAATGTTGGCTCCCAGGGTGAACAGGCAGCAGGCAAAAAGCAGATTCGATATCTGTCTTCGCCAACAATGATCCCTGGCCATAACGTTGCACCCAACTGACTGTAGCATCGAACAATGTATACGATACCGCAGCCAAGTCTGGAGAAATGACATAGTTCACCGAAGCTCCCTTCGGATACTACAAATGGTGTATTAACCTAAATTATGTTGGGTTCCTTCTGGGGACTACCCCCAACAGAGATACATGCAAAGACGGACTGAGAGGAAGGTCGAATGGTCCAGCCATTCTTTCCAAGTTCCACCTCTTTTGCCAATTTGTCAGAAACAAACTGAGGAAAATGCTGCATCGATTTGAAATACCAAGGCCGTGAAGATTGGGCCACCAGCACAGAACACGGACGCAAAAGCCATGAGCAAAACCATCAGCCAGAACCCTCCTGCAGCTCGTAGCTGATCTATTTGCTGGTCGAGCTCCTCTCAGCACTGAAGCCACAGAGAGCCAACGGCTCCGGGTTCCCCACAGTGGCGGCGGGCAGGGGAGTAAAGTGGACTTCCCCTCCGTGTGATCTCCTCCAGCATCCAGGCAGATCTCCCCCTGCATGTCCGATAGCAGCTGCTGCTGCAGTCACTGCGGGGCCCCGATCCTTCGCAGTGGCCCTGACTTGATCTAACAAGGCCTCCAAGTCACTCATCATGTCACTTTTTTTGCAGGGGGGCGACTTAAGCTGAAACTTCTCCTGACTCCTTGGAATGTGAGAGAACTACCTAACCGCAAAGACCCTCTCATCTGAACCCTGCCCCTTTAACCTCTGCCTCCAATCAGGTAAGGGCTACACCCCCACCAAACACACTGACCTAGTTGACCGTTCCCTGACCCTGTTCCTCCCTTAGTCATGCCGCCCATCTGTCCATTCTCTCCTCCAGCTCTCACTTTCTTGTGCTTGAAAGAGCCCAACTTCACAAAGAATGTGACAAGTGAACATGCTAAAAGCAGGACATAATTTCTGTCCTATTTGATGATTGTTACTTTTGAAAATGTCACAATTTACTGCCGAGAAAGCCATTTAGCAGTACACAGGTGGACACAATGACGTAATAGCTGTCTCTAGATAAGTGAGAAGATTGTGCTAATGTCATCTTCAGATGTCTAAATTTCAGGTACTTTCTCCTGCAATGCACAGCCTGAATTAGAACTGACATCTAACCTTTCCATTGTATTAGTCCACTGCACACCACAGTCCTGGCTGTTCCTTTGGCTATGGGCGATGGGCTATGGGCGATAATCTAATTTTGACTCCTAGCACAATGAGGATACAAACTCAGGTGGTTTCTTCTAGAGCAGCCATTCTCAACTAGGGTAGTGTGGGACCCTAGGGTTCCTCCAGGGCTTTTTAGGGGTTCCTTGACCAGTGGCTAATTTACATACCATTTTATGGTACCCACATTGTTCCAGGGACAACACCACTTGGCAAAACCAGCTGCATGACCCCAATGTTCTTTTTAGCTGTCTGTAAGGTAGAACTTTTATAACCATTAATTGGTTTTAGTAAAGGTTCCCTGAGACCTGAAATCTTTATAAGGTTTCCTCCGGGCTGAAAACGTTGAGAAGGACTGCTCTAGAGCAATGTTTCTCAACCCAGTCCTCAAGTACCCCCAATAGTGTTGGAAAAAGCAACAGCAAAGTTTTCCCATTGGTTCATGTAAAAAAGCTTTGAATTTGGTTCAGTGAGGGAGGCATACACCACAGATACTCGTCTTTTCACGAGGCCCCTTGTTTGGCAAGATAGTTCAAAAGCCGTAAGTGCAGGGTTGCCAACCTCCCGCAGCATTTTTTACTGGCAAAACATGGAAAATTTTCTGGCGGGGCACATTTTTTACTGCCAACCTGAGAAATTACAGAACTCCTATTGAAAACTAACACAGTGAATATTTTAACAGTATAAACATGATATGGAAACACTGACAATACCTATAACAAAGTAATTTGCTTGATTTACACTTAAAAGGCAACACAGCATGAAATTATTCAGCCCCTAATATTTACTGGCAGTTGTAAAAAAAAAATCACAGATTTTTACAAACTGTCAGTAAATTTACTAGGATGTAATTTGATTATATCAGAATATTTTTCGCTAGGAGGCATCTACATCGTGTCTTTAAAGTGTTGTAAGGAATATAATTGGTCCCCATTAAGGTAATCACCAATTCTTAATAACCCCTGTTAAGCCACAATTGAAACAATCTAGGTACTAGCCCAGGTGGAAACTGCAGAAGATAGGAGCTAACGGTGTGTGCAGGGATGATAAAGATTTCCAGTGACATACTCTGCCCCAGACAGCTATGAGTGTGATAAAGCGGGACATAGTATAGGATGGCATAAATGGCTAGGGAGCCACAATAATGATTGTATGGCAAAGAAATAACAGGAATGTGCTTTATTAGAAATACAAAGGGGTGTAGAGCCTTTAGCAGTAGTGTAGGCAAGTTGGGCAGTTCGAGCGACAAGAAAATAGGCTTGTAGATAATATAGAAAAAATAAGCATCTCCCATGGGACTTTGTTGCAGCCAAGAAATATTGATCCAAACAGCATTTAAAAAAAGTGAAACGTTTATTGTACAAAAAAGATTAAAATCAGTCTATATATAAAATGTTCTGGTCTCAATCCCCAATTCTCAATTTTTTCTCCCAGCAGGGAGTAATAATAGCATACACTATACATCAACAGTTGAAATTCCACCAAATTTCCAACGCGTTTCGATATTAGTAGTAATCTTCCTCAGGGGATATTTGCCCTCTCCCCCCATTTGATTCCTTGTTGGATGTGGGACATAGAATGCATTAAGGTGAAAAACCTTAAAGCTTTAGAACCACTTTAAGTTCATCAAAGGTAATCAACCTCCCACGAGTAAAAAAATCACCCAGTGTTTTTATACCAAATTGGACCCACACCACAGGGTCTGGAATAGATCTAAAATGTGAAAGAGAAGGGTTACCCCATAGAGGGGTATAAGGTGACCAGCAGTCAGCCTTTGCTACTTTAGCACTAACTAACCAATGAAAGAATTTCTCCTGCGCTTGTGAAGGCGTTGCTAGTATAGAGTGGTAGTACTTTTAAAGGAAGGGAATTAAAAGATGATCATGCATGTCCCGCTGCCTAAGCTGACCAGGGGTGGTCCGAAGAGAGCCAGGTAAAGGAAAGAGGTGGAAGACGCATGATCTGACGCTTTGATCAAAATGATACAGTTTATTCATATACAGAACAAATAAATGCATATAAAAAGTAGCTACGTATTCATAAAAACAGGGTTACAAAATATACACATTAAAATTTTAGCAATTGGACATGCCCATACAAGGGCAAGTGCTAAAAGGTGGCTGATGCATTTCAAGGGGTTCCCTCTTCATCAGAGCCTTGAACAACAGGAGAAGTCTGTACTATATGGTAGACCAGCATAAAAAAAAGAGTGGCTAGTTGGGAGGTGTGTCACATGGTAAGTGATGGATTCTCCTTAGCTTTAAAGCTGTCCACATCCCAGCGCTCTATATAATGTAGAGAAATGTGGTTTGTATGTGTGTGTGTGTGTATATATATATATATATATATATATATGTATATATATATATATATGTATATATATATATATATATATATATATATATATGGTTCCATATATGTCTGTCGGTTGTACCTGCATCCAAGTGTGTAAAGATGTTGCAGCCTGCATGCATCAATTCAAGAACAGGAGGCAGTTGCTTCAGTGTGGGTTCTTTATACCTTTTATCAGAGAGTTGCCTTGTGCTGTCAAAAGGATTGTAGCTGTCTCCAACTGTGTGAGACAACAGCCTAGCACTTGCCCTTGTATGGGCATGTCCAATTTCTAAAATTTTAATATGTATATTTTGTAACCCTGTTTTTATGAATACGTAGCAATGTTTTATATGCATTTATTTGTTTCTGTTTATAAATAAACTGTATCAATTTGATCAAAGCGTCAGATCACGCGCATTCCACCTTTCCTTTACCTAGCACTAACTAACCTCCAGACCCAAAGGGTGGTCCTCATAGGGAGAGTAATATTAGGGTTGATGCAGGGGTCACCCTGCACAGCAGTTCACTGGAAAGATCTGTGAATTGTTGTTTCTCTGCCTCCTGCCAACACGCCCCTAGGTAGTTTTCACCCCTAGCTCTCTAAGCCCTTTATGCAGCTTTTAAAAATAGAAAAAAGGTATTTATAATGGCTTTACAATGTTTTAATAAGTAGCGGTTCACATCTCTATAAAAATGTACCCAACAGTTGAGCATATGCCTCATAAATTATACCCTTAGTACTGACCACTTGGATCATGGTATTAGGGTAGGGAAGATAAAGTAAGTGAATTTTGTAATGTAACTGCAAATATAGGTAGAACCATTATGCATGAAGTTCTGCGCTGAGTGGAACTAAACCCTCCTATAGTTTTCAGCCAAGGAAGTTGCCATCCTGGCCTTTGTTTGATCTTCAATTGTCATGATGCTGCACATGTGATCAGTTATGACACCAGTCATTGGATGGTTTGACAGTTTTGTTGAGACCACAACCAATGTGACTTTTTTTAAACTGTTAAATCGATGGGTTTATTTCTGCTTTAAGATGGCCATTGGCTTGACATACACTTTAAACTATAAACTTGTATCTTGTCAGTGGTTCCAAAAGTACTGAACCCAATTAATTTACTTTTTTCCAAAGGTCTTCAATGGTAACCTTTATATGTCCTCAGTACAAACAAGTTTTTCTAAAGACTAGAGTTCCTATTTAATGATAGGATGACTGTGTGGCTGTTCTTCTTAAACCTTCTCCCCTCCTATAGTTTGAAGCATTATTGGTTAATTGAATTGTGTACCGAACTGTGCCAGCTTCTGATTGGAGAATGCTTCTTAAACAATATTGGATTAAAAATCCTTTGTGGCTAATTAAATTCGTGGCTTTTTTTCACCTCTTGCTGGGGTGTCCTAAATAAACATACTTGCACAGAAGGGTTGGCCTGCTTTGATCTGTTGCCCCACACTGGGTCTCGGGCTGCCCTTTCTCTTTCCTGCATCACTGGAAGCTAACCAGCTCTTCCAGTTTCTTGCAGCTGACCTCGGATGAAATGCAGCAAGGTTCACCCTTCATATGTGACCAGAATATCCCAGGAGGCTTCAGGAACAGGGGGACGTCATTCTCACCTAGGCGTAAATGGAGGCATGGGGCAAAGCTGGACTAGAATATTAGTGAAGGATGAAAAAAAATACATTTTCTAAATCGCAGAGGAATAAAAATACAGTACTTTCTCACAGTGAATGTCCACTTTAAGATGTTTTCTATCTACATTGTTATTATGGTACCAAACTAATTTGAAGTATTTTGCAGAAGTGACGGTGAAACAACTCAATATCTACTTGGTTGCACTGAAGACATCTGCTGGAGACTTGCTGGAATTACATGTGGCATAATCAGCTAGTCACTGATTAGGGCATCCAAACAATAATTGCCTGTAATTTCTCCTCTAGCATTCCAGGATGTCTCCAGCAAATTTCATCAGAAATAAGAATTCCAGCTAATTTCCTTATATAATTCTTTTTTATTACAAAGTTACTGAAACTGATATCCATTAAGAAGTGTTAAATAATAATTAAATTCCATTTGTGTTCTCCCTCAAATGAAGCCTTTAATCCTTACTATTTATAATTGTATTTTCTGCTCTGCAAACCATCTGCAAGCAGATGAACAGATGTGAGCTGAGGGTATGTGGTCAATATGTGTTTCTAAAGCTGGTTAATTAGTACAGTTCACAATGTACTATTACCCTAAAGCAGCACATTTGCAGATGCAAGATTTTCCCACATGTCTGTTGGCATTTAGGAAGATGTAACACAGATAACTTAATTTAAAATGCACATATATTATAAGTCTACTGGTTCTATAACCAATGTTCTACAGATGATAAAACTTTTTTTTGTAAGGACTGGTAACAGGCTAATGCTGGGTAAGTTTTGCTACTGTTCTGACCAACTGACCAACTCAGAAAGCTGTTTAGGCTGGATGAATTGGACACAAAATGGGATATTAGCACTGTTTTCTGCATCAATACACTGAGTGTAGGAAGTCGTGCTCAAGGGGCTGGAGCCGTGGGACTATGATGGCCTGCACACTGGTCTTTCCAGTTTGAGTGATACCAAGAGTCATTTCACTTTGAAGACTGAGAACATCTTGTAGCAAAGAAGAGATACTGCAGTGGACAGTTTTTGTTTGCAGGTAAGTATTGCTGTCAGAGCTGCTTAAAAGGAAAAACCTTCAGGCTGCATTTCCAAACATTTATCTGAAGTTGAAAATGGGCTTTAAAGAAGTTAGAATGGCAGACCATATTTCTCTCATTACAGGTCAACTTTAACCCATATATATAATTCCTTGCCCTTAAAGGATTTTTTTTAGTCCATCAGCCCTAGTAACAGGGGTGTTTTTACCTTACATTGTACTCCCTGCTAGCACATTGAAACTAACATAAGGCTGGCCATACATTATACAATTCTCCCATTCAAATTCCTTTAGATTTACCTTCAACTATGTAGTGAAGGCTTGCCTGATTGAATATAAATTGAAAGTTTTTAGGTTTGACCTCATATTATAAGGTTTTGGTAAATCTAAAGGAAAATTGAATAAGAAGATTGTATAAGGTATGGCCTCAGAACCTCCCTGCACCCACATTGTAGCTCTTGAGCCTGGTCATTGGCTTGGAGTTCTGGATTGTACAAGGCCACCATACACATATGTTCAAGGGTTGTCTGTAGGCTGTATTGGGTGGCCAGGTGCCAGGACAGCACTTTATGGTAAGTACAGGCTCTTTACTTCATTCCATCCAGTAATAGTCCACTTTAACCTTATGCTTCTTTGATAAAGGAATAATTATGTATTCTAAGATGTAACTGCAAGCAGTATAGACAATGCCACTTCTTTTGATCTGTGTATTCATAATTACATTGTGTAAAACATAATGTTTCCATCATATTCTTTTTCCTTTCTTCAATTTCAAAATGTTGGCTGATAAGGATATATGTGGATATATATAGCTTAACAACAATGGACAATATGGATTTCTACTTCTATCTAGTTATGGTAAAATTGTGTGAGTAGGATGTTTTATTTGAGGTTTCGGGTGCTTTTATTTTTGTTTGTATGCCTGAATGTACTTCTTTTAAGATTAGAAGGGTATCTTCATCCAAATTCAGTATATTACTTTGGAATGAAAGCTGCTACACCCACTAGTTTCCTATGCTTGTTAGAGACTAAAGTAAAAATGTGGGGGCTTACATAGCCTCACCAAAGGTATATGCAAGCAGTGAGTGATTTTTGTCCACTAATAACTGAAATGTCCATTTTCAATATGCTGACTGTACGAAAAAGGAGCTTGTCTTTAGACATGCATTTTGACTGTCTTTTTTTTTCTCTTCACAGTTGTTTGAGGTGGATTAAGTAATGCTCCTCCGCCTTTATGTCATGGTGATCTCATACGTTTGTGCCATCAACGCTGCCCCTTTCAAAAACCAGAACACTGATCGGGATTATGGCCCCAACAATTCCTCCTTCACGTCAGACCAATTGCAGGAACCCTATAACTTCACTGACGGCCTCCATGAAGGGATCTTCCCAGACTTGGAACCTACATATCCTGAAATGACGGGTAAAGAATGGAACCTTTATTCCTCAAGAGTGGCTCTGTCCACTCAGGAGCCCTCTGGACCTCCCCTTTTGTTCTTGGCGGAAGAGAACATTGCACAGTCAGAGCCAGCAAATAGGACTTCTCGGGTGAAACGGGCACAGGGCTCCGATTCCATTAGCCTTTCGAGAAGGGGAGAACAGTCAGTGTGCGATAGCATAAACGTCTGGGTTACTGATAAACGACAGGCAATAGATATTCGGGGGAAGAGTGTTACCATCTTGTCTGAAATTCAGACGCTCACAGGACCCATAAAGCAATACTTTTTTGAGACCAAATGCAACCCTCAAGGTAGCACAACCGATGGTTGCCGAGGGGTGGAAAAAAAAAAGTGGATATCAGAGTGTAAACCAAAACAGTCATATGTACGGGCACTAACTGTGTTGGACAAGATGGTGGGCTGGCGCTGGATCCGGATTGATACAGCTTGTGTCTGCACCCTGTTGAGCAGGAGTGGAAGGACGTAGAATTAGAGAGGGCAGAGGATATTCTGCCCCTTGGTTTACTGTGGTAAGGAGAAGCTGATGGAGTTAATGTTGTTTTTCTTTAAGCTGTTTACAGTAGGGCCTTACAGCCTGCATCACACATTCCTGGAGTCACGCCACAAACCCAACGCCTTAGAGGATGGAAAAGTCACCAACAGCTGCCATCAGGAGTCATTTAACTTTACCATGTTGGGAAGGAGCACAAAACCGGAGACAGGCATACTGCATTACCCGGACCATGCAGGACAAAAGTGTCACCTCTCAGTGCTGTCTAAATTTAGTGCCTTTTCATTTTGAATTTGCACAGTAGACTGTTAGTATGAATTTCATGGCAAGTTCCAGAGGCCAGGCAGGCTTAGCATCTGTCTAACCAACAGCCTGTGTGTTCCTTTTACCTATTCAATCTCAGCATCCAATTTACTTGTCTGCTAAGGATAATACGTCACTAGGTATTGACGCTTATTATAAAAGACTTGTTTGCCTTTGGTTATTAAATGTGCAGAATGGGGCTGCTGGAAAATGTGTTTATTTTTCCTGCCGCCCAAGCAGTCCACGTTGTAAGCTATTATAAAATGGTTATTCTATTTGTAAATTTTATATATCTATAAATATATAAATATATGTGTATATATATTGAGAAATATAACTTATTGTAATTATGTTTTCATGGACTGCATGTTACATTCTTTCCTCTCTCTTCTTTCTGCCTAAAGAGCAGCTCCATCCAAAATGTTCTATTTCTGTAAAGGGTTTATTTGCATGGACAGGGCACAGAAATAATGTATCATGGTCCTATTGAATTCTAAAGAGATATAAATGAAGAGAAATCAAACCAGTAACAGAGGTAGCACAAGTGAAAAGGACATGTCCAGATAGGGGAAGAGGAGGGTGTGCTTTCACAAAAAGACCCAATATGAGATATAATCCCGCCCTAACAAAACTGAAAGATTTGGGTGGAGTTGCTTTTTTAAAGTATTTTCCACTTTGAGATGACATGGTAAAGTCCCTTTTTTAATGTTTATTAAATATTTTGTTTTTCTTTCTTATATTCCTGAATACTTTGCCACAATTGGATATGTTAAGGCTAAATAATCCATTTCCTTTGTGAGCAATGACTTGGCTCTTATATTCTCAGTACAAGCAGTTTTGCGCTGTATCCTGTGTTAACAAGAATGAATGTGCCTTTTAAAGTGTTACTAAACCCAAACAGTAAAATCAAAAAAGTTGGTACATGCAGTAAAGCATGCTTGTTATACTCACTGTGGAACCTAAGAGGTTAATCCTCTGCATTGTGGAAAAAGCCTGTTTGATCCTGTCTTTCCTGATCCTCCCCTTCTCTTACTGTCCCCAATCCATTTGCTGAAAGAACATAGCCTTGGGGGCACTCTGCACATGCACAGTTTGGTGTGTATTGCTAGAGATTGGCACAGGGCACAGGACCAATCAGCACTGTTCAGAGGGTAGGAGGTCCTGCAGCCTCATAGGACAGTCAAAGTAGAATGAAAACTCTTCCTACAAGCTTTAAACAGACACTGAAAGAAGTCACAAGACTGCTATTTACTGCTGATGAGAAAATGTATTTAGCAGTTTATATTTATTAAAAGAATTGCATTTCCATGTTCTGTGTACTGTGGGAGACCAGATATCGTAAATGCAGGGTCCTGGGTTTAGTAACACTTTAAGTAAACTGGTAACATAGCAAAAGATGGCTACAAACGAAAGAACATTATATTCAAAAACATTTTAAAAAAAAGTCTCATACAAGGCAAAGCATTACAACCTTATTCATCCTGAACTGCTTTTATTTTTTTAGATAAGAGTGTGGAAAGGTTAGAACTTCTGTCAAGTTTTTATTTTAGTCTGTGTCTCTATAGGGTAGATCCCCACTCATTTCTGTGTGTCAGGGTGTCACTAGGATAGGAAATGAGAGGAAGTATTCTCAAAGGGGACATAGACGACAGTAAAACGCCTGCTTTATGTTCTTACACTTCCCCACTTTACTTACATTTTTAAAGTCTTTAATTTTATTTAAAAAAATAACAAACATGACATACTTACCTGCTCTGCCATACATTATACTATTTTCTTGTTAAATTTTCCTTTAGATTTATCAAAACTACATAATATGAGGTCATACCTAAACACTTTCAAATTGCATGCAATCAGGTAGGCTCTTGTACTACATAGTTGAAGGTAAATCTAAAGGAATTTGAACAAGAAAATTGAATAATGTATGACCATACACAAGAGTCCTGAAGCGCTACAAAAACAGGGGGGGGGGGGGGGGGGTCATATAGAAACGTGAATGGAAATTCATAGTTAGTGGTGGATCAAGCCCAGTGCAGCTGGCAAACACTGGAACAATGTGGAATGAACAAAGAAAGACTATTGTGCAGCACTCTGTAGGCTGGATCCAAAGTATAGGGATATTGTAAGAGTAGGCAGTTCAGAACATATTGGATGAATAGTCAAGGAAAATGTATTTCATCATAGGCAAATGAGGTTGAAGCAAGGTTAAAATAGCAGATGCATAAAACGACGGTATAAATAGTGTGTAAAATATGTGATAAACCGACGTTACCACTGGTGACCTCAGACCTCACGGCAACAGAACAATCCTGCGTTCCACAGTTGACCACAGACTTCCCCTTCCTCCTCTGTCTCCGGCTTGGTGCTGACATCACTTAGGCATGCCAAACCTCCTCGGCTCTGCTTGGCTCCTCAGACTCCCTGGGTTATCTCTTGGTTTGTCCCACCGGCTTAGCCTGGCCAAGAGCTCTATCACACCCTCTCCAGCTCTGGTATGATCGGCGTCTTGTCCTCCTGCCACCCGCTGCACCACCTACTGTGGATGTAGCCGCACTTCCACCACCAGCCAGCAGCCTTTGGGACTCCTCCCCCTGGACCGGATTTCCATCTCCCCCCAGCATGGTTACTGGTGCCCCCCCCATGCTACACTAGCGAGCCCTCCGGTTGATGTTAAGCCCTCCAAGCTCTGAGGTCACCAGTGGTAATGTTGGTTTATCACATTTTTTACACACTATTTATAGCATCATTTTATGCATCTGCTATTTTAACTTGTTTCAAGCTGATTTGCCTTTGATGAAATACATTTTCCTTGACTATTCATCCAATATGGTCTGCACTGCCTACTCTTATGCCGCATACAGACGATCGGACATTCTGACAACAAAATCCTGGATTTATTTCCGATGGATGTTGGCTCAAACTTGTCTTGCATACACACGGTCGCACAAATGTTGTCGGAAATGCCGAACGTCAAGAACCTGGTGATGTACAACACATACGACGAGCCGAGAAAAATGTTCAATAGCCAGTACAGCTCTTCTGCTTGATTCCGAGCATGCATGGAATTTTGTGCATCGGAATTGTGTATACACGATCGGAATTTACGACAATGGATTTTGTTCTTGGAAAATTTGAGAACCAGCTCAAAAAATTTTGTTTGTCGGAAATTCCGACAAAAAATGTCCGATGGAGCCGACACATGGTCGGAATTTCCGACAACAAGCTCACATCGAACATTTGTTGTCGGAAATTCCGACCGTGTGTAAGCGGCATTACACTATCACTATACTTTGGATCCAGCCTACAGAGCTCTGCACAATAGTCTTTCTTTATGTTGTATGGCCAGCCTAAGTTTAGCCTAAATTACAAAGATAGAAATCAGTACAAGGGACATAACTTACATTTAATATGATGTGTCCCTGGTGCTGATTCTCCTTGGTTTAAAATACATTTTTGTCTTTCCTACCCCCCCCCCCCAACCAGGGAAAACAAAGTTTAGTGCACTTAGCCCACATTCATATTTTTTGGCACATTTTGACACGCAGAAAACACACAACAAAATGCATGAATCCTACCTGCATTTGGGGTGCCATTATAATTGTATCGCAAGCTTGATGTGCGTTTTGATGCATTTTCACAGACCTGCGTTGCCCTGAACGCCAAAGAGTGAATGGGTTCTTACAGGTGCCTACATATTGACTGCTGGGTAAATAGAGGAGGGAGCGGGGCAGTATTTGCATAATAGAGGGTCTTGGTGACCTTGAAGATACTAAAAGTACAAACAGGAACCTTCAGATGAATGCAGTTCTGTGCTGGTATTGGTTTACCTCATTCACCTTTATTAAGTACAGGTTTACTTTACGGTTCTTTTTTTTCATATTTATTGTTCCATATTAAGTGTCAGATCATTCCTTCCATTCATATTGTTCTTCAATACTTCCTTACTTTTACTTATACATTTCACTGGATACTATTCCTTATTAATATTGGTCAGTAATGGAAATCACCAAATGGAGGTTGCTTATAGGGCAGAGCTAAGTGTCCCTTGGCCACCAGTCAGAATGCATCTTTGATCACTGTATGTTGATCTCTGGTTTTTAAGGGTTGTTGCACCTTGCCAGGGGCGGACTGACCATTGAGCCACTCGGGCACTGCCTGAGGGCCCTGGGCCACTAGGGGGCCCCATCAGGGTTGCCAGCCTCAGTAAAACCAGGGACAGTATGTATAAATCTGTGTTTTTTTTTTACATCTGTCTGTGTATACTGTGTGTACATGTATGTGTATACTGTGTGATTGTATACTGTGTGTGTGTATACTGTGTGGCCCCATAATCTCCTATTGCCCGGGGGCCCCATGAGTTATCAGTCCGCCCCTGCACCTTGCATACCACCAATGCTGTGTGAATTGCCACACTAAAGAAGTAAATCATTCTTAAATATAACTACTTGGAAAAAGATACTTGGATTTATTTTTACACATTATCATATGCTCCTATAATGTCACCTATGTCCAGCGTCACTGTTATCTCCAACAAAAAGTTTGTGCTGTTTTTGAAGGACCACAACCAGAAGCAGTTACAATATGGAAAGGGGCAGCTATGTATGTAAAATACCAACACCTGTACAGGAATTGAAATATTTGGCATTTATGTAACTTTGCTGTGCAGCCCATTGCTCTTTGTTAGCTGCCATATTAGGCACAACGAGGAACCAAAATACCAACTGTAAGTGGGAAAATATCACCTCCTGATTTATTGTCATGTTAAATGTTATCTGTTCTCATAACCTACAGGAACAATTCCATGTTTATACATGAATAAAATTTCTTTTACCTAAACCTGTTTGTGGAAATGATGTAATATATGTTTAGCGGGCTAAATCTGGTTATCGGGCAGCAGACAACACAATGGGGTCATCAAATGGATCTCCATGAACATGAATGGTTCACATACTACTTGATTCCTCTTAAAGCAGTATTGACCCCTATAAATGTAATATATTGCAACTTACCAATCCTAAATTGTGGTGGCTGCATTTGTGTTCTTTTTAAAAAAAAAATCCTTCCTTTATTCTCATCGGGTTATCTGGCCAATAAAGCCCCTTTCACACGGAGCGGAATCCGTCAAGCAGATCCGCCTGCTCAGCCTGCTGTTCTCTATGGGGCTGTTGGATAAAAACCGACTGCCTGTCCATTTCCAACTGTTATCCGATCCGATCCACCAGATGGATGGCGAACATATCCCCATCCGTCTGTTTTTAGTAGACTGGATCGGATCGGATGCCGGTGCGTGTCAGCAGGACACATGTCTGTTGATAACCGCTGCTCCATAGAGACATCCGCTGCTCCATAGAAAGAAAGGGGGGCAATATTGGTTCGCTAGTGTGAAAGGGGACTAACACAATTTTTTGTATTAGGGTGTCCCCACTCTGGGTAGATGAGTAACAGAGACACTTTGGCCAGCCACATTGCAAATCTTGGAAGAAGTTAGTGTTAGATGAACTAGCAGATTTAGTTGGACTTGACTAACAAATTAAAGGCAGAACTCACAAACTGGGAGCAGGCAGGCTCTTTATTGCAGAAGAAACATGCGATATATCTTCTGCAATAAAATACACCTACCTGCCTGCTCACTGTCTCCTCCAGTATGCAAACTGAGCTGCATATGTGCAGCTCAGAGACTGGATGTATGACTCCTGCGCATGCACAGGAGTGACTTCATCCTATGCCAGCCAATGAAGACGGCCGAAGACTGACACCCAGCAAAAGATATAAAGAATAAAAATAAAACTTCACATTTAGTGTGTTTTTTCAGGCAGTAGCCCTCAAACCATCTGAATAAAAGACAATAAATTAGGCATGCTATCCCCTTAAAAGCATAAAAAGTGACCAATGAATGTAGAACCAAATATTAGATTAATCCTTTCAAAATAATTGCTATAAATAATACATAAACATAAAACCAGAATGATTCTTTAAATACAAATGACCCATGCTTATAAAACAGGCCAGTGTATTATTTAATAGTCCACGCCAACAATGTGAAGTGAATAAAATCCACTTCAGTGATGTGACACCTCAGTGCTCCCACACCACTAAGTGCAGAGGCTTCTTACCAAAAAGAGAGGACCTCCAAATTATAGGAGGTCCTCAGTTTATGGAATAGTACTATATGTATCACAGCTCTCCAGTACCGTTCCAAGAAAAGCCTTCAATGGCCTGCAAATCCGCCTTAAATCAACACACATGTAGAGGGAACAAGATACACATCATGTGATACTGCCAAATACAGTGCCTTGAAAAAGTATTCATACCCCTTGAAATTTTCCACATTTTGTCATGTTATAACCAAAAATGTAAATGTATTTTTTTACAAATAAATATCTGAAAAGTGTGGCGTGCATTTGTATTCAGCCTCCTTTATTCTGATACCCTTAACTAAACTCCAGTGGAACCAATTGCCTTCAGAAGTCACCTAATTAGTAAATAGAGTCCACCTGTGTGTAATTTAATCTCAGTATAAATACAGCTGTTCTGTGAAGCCCTAAGAAGTTTTTTAGAGACCCTTACTGAACAAACAGCATCACAAAGGCCAAGGAACACACCAGACAGGTCAGGGATAAAGTTGTGGAGAAGTTTAAAGCAGGGTTAGGTTATAAAAAAATATCCCAAGCTTTGAACATCTCACGGAGCACTGTTCAATCCATCATCCGAAAATAGAAAGCGTATGGCACAACTGCAAACCTACCAAGACATGGCCATCCACCTAAACTGACAGGCCGGGCAAGGAGAGCATTAATCAGAGAAGCAGCCGAGAGCCCCATGGTAACTTTTTAGGAGCTGCAGAGATCCACAGCTCAGGTGGGAGAATCTGTCCACAGGACAACTATTAGTCATGCATTCCACAAATCTGGCCTTTATGGAAGAGTGGCAAGAAGAAAGCCATTGTTGAAAGCCAAAAGAAGTCACATATGCAGTTTGCGAGAAGCCATGTGGGGGACACAGCAAATATGTGGAAGAAAGTGCTCTGGTCAGATGAGACCAAAATTTAACTTTTTGGCCTAAAAGCAAAACGCTATGTGTGGCAGAAAACTAACACTGCACATCACCCTGAACACTCCATCCCCATTGTGAAACATGGTGGTGGCAGTATCATGTTGTGGGGATGCTTTTCAGCAGGGACAGAGAAGTTGGTCAGGGTGTTGATGGGAAGATGGATGGAGCCAAATACAGAGCAATCCTAAAAGAAAACCTATTAGAGTCTGCAAAAGACTTGAGACTAGGGCGGACGTTCACCTCAAGTGTTAGAATGGCCCAATCAAAGTCCAGACCCAAATCCAATTGAGAATCTGTGGCAAGACTTGAAAATTGCTGTTCACAGACACTCTCCATCCAATTTGGCAGAGCTTGAGCTATTTTGCAAAGAAAAATGGGCAAAAATGTCACTCTCTAGATGTGCAAAGCTGGTAGAGACATACCTAAAATGACTTGTAGCTGTAATTGCAGTGAAAGGCAGTTCTACAAAGTATTGACTCTGGTGGGGCTGAATACAAATGCACACCACACTTTTCAGAGTTTATTCTTAAAAAAAATTGAAAACCATTTATCATTTTCTTTCCACTTCACAATTATGTGCCACTTTATGTTGGTCTATCACATAAAATCCCAATAAAATACATTTGGTTGTAACATGACAAAATGTGGAAAAATTCAAGGGGTATGAATACTTTTTCAAGGCACTGTAAAATCAAAGTTTACTGGTAAAATGAGATACTCACAATAAAAGCATAAGAGACAGGCATGAAAACATTTTTATTTTTTTTGCTCAACCCCTTGGTTGAACAGAAACAAAATGATTAATGTATGGCCTGCCTTAGTGTAGTCAGTTTTCATTCTTTGGCCATTCAGAGCTACAGGATACTGTGCAGACACATAGCATGTCTGCATTAAGTGGTTTGTTCAGCTTCCACACCCCCTGACCAATCACAGCCTGCCTCTTGAACATGCCCCCTGCTCAAGACTAGGCTGCATTTTGCCTCAGGCTGAACAGCCTATGGAATACAGGTACACTGTGGGTTCATTTGCTAAAACTAGAGCATGCACAATTTGGTGCAGCTCTGCATAGAAACCAATCAGCTTCCAGGTTTTTTGTCAAAGCTAATTGAACAAGCTGAAATTCAAACCTGATTAACTACCATGCACAACTACACTAGATATTTCACTCTAGTTTTAGTAAATGAACCCCTATGTGTGTGTGTACACAGTACCCTGTAAACCCACCACCGCCACCAGGAAGAAGAGATGCATGGTCACATGACAGAATGTTTTATTCTTGAAAAAAGGGTAAGAAAGATAATCTTATAAACCAAACAACAGCTGTGATAGCACCTGCATAGTTATACCTGTATTAGAAAGTGTCTATAACATTGTATGTTTACACCTACAGATTTAACTTGAATATGTCAAATGGACAGTATAATGTGTGTTCCTGCTTTTGTGTTTGGAAGGAATCAATTTCAGGCCTGCATTATGAAAATAACTCCTGTCTGTAACAGCGTCTTGCCTGTTCTGGACCCAGGATTGCCACTCTGGGCTCATTCATATCACCTCTGTTGGTTTGCTGGTTTCTGCATTTTACAATGTAGGCAAAATGCATGAGCTGTGAAAACCTTTTTTTTTTTTCAGTTGTCCCGTTCTCCACAAGCAAATTCTACATTCTAAAAGCATTTTCACACGTGTGTACATGTGCTTAAAAAATCCACACTATAATGCATGAAAAATTATTGTCACAAAATAAAAAACGCAACAAGAAGCAAATGTGCCTCTACCACCCATCATGCTTCCTTGCAACCAGCATTTAAAATAAAGTAATACTAAATGCATTCTTTTTTACAACTCCTTATTAACCACTTGCTTACTTCATTTAAATGAAACAATTCCTTACTAGATAATACAAAAAGACTTATGCCGCGTACACACGTCCGGACTTTCCGGCAGAAAAGGTCTGACGGAATCATTTCATCGGATATTCCAATCGTGTGTGGGCTACATCGGACTTCTTCTTTCGAAAATTCTGACGGACCTAGAAATAGAACATGTTTTAAATCTTTCCGTTGGAATCAATTCCTATCGGGAAAACCGTTCGTCTGTATGCTATTGTGACGGACCAAAAACGACGCAAGGGCAGCTATTGGCTACTGGCTATTTAACTTCCTTTTTCTAGTCCCATCGTACATGTTGTACGTCACCACATTCTAAATGATCTGACTTTGGTGTGATCGTGTGTACGCAAGTCCATTTCAGCAGAACTCCGTCAGAAAAACCGTCAGAGTTTATTCTGACGGAAAAAACAGTCGTGTGTACGTGGCATTAATAATTAATTATTGCCCCCCTTCCCCCCAGCATCCCCCATCTTATTTGTACCACTTCTCATAATTTCTAAATCATGGAGTGTGCACCCTTAAATGTCACAATATTAAATTCATTGGGAATACATGGCCCATCGTGCCCAGTGCGAGTGCACATGCGTGCCCCCTAGAGTTGCCCCCTCATCCCTTTAAACCCGAACACCTTTGAATTACACAGGTTCTGAGGCTAATTACATGCAGGTAAGGGACCAAGTGAGTTTAATTACCACCTTAATCAGCCACAGAACCTGTGTAATTAATATGTGTTTGGGTTTAAAGGGAAGAGGTGGCAACCACAGTGCCCCCCACTGCTAAAATTTTAAGGACATTCCTCAGGACTTGCTGTCAATCACTTTCCATTGAAGGAGAGGCCAGAGGCAAGTCTTTTGTGCTTTCCATTCTCTTTGGCTACCCGTTTGTTGATGCAGGCATCGTGCATACATCTACCTGTAGTCTGATCCGGGAAGGACACCAGATATCAGGGCCAGCGATCGGAGACAAGTTCATGTTGCATGGAAATAAAAAAGGGAATACAGTAAGGAGCAGCAAAGACTGTAAGTTATTTCTACTTAAATTTATGCAGAATTTAGGAGCCATTCATTTCAATATATGAGACAAGAATTTAGGAGCCAGGGTAGAAGTGCCTCTGCTGATAAAAAAAAGAATAGGTTTATAAAGCTTCACCCCAGTTTTTTTAGTTGCATCGGGTGCCTGGCTTCTGAAATCTGTATTCTGATGACAGCCATCATAGGCATGCATTCCAGTTACAAGGTTCTTTTTTCCAGCACTTTACAGGTGAACTACAGATGTAAAGCTTTATTTTACCAGATCATGATGGATCCTTGTGCCTTGCCACATTGCAAGATGCTGAGAACTGAAAAGATCCCCTTTCAGGAGAGGAAAGGTGCATGCTGCTGTCTGCAAGTGACTTTCATTCTTTACGGATATTGCTTCACTTATTGGTCTCATGGACATGGGCTTATGGAAATGAGCAGCATTTTTTCTGCCAGAATTTGGAAGAAAAAAAAAAAGCCTTAATGTTTCAATATGTATGCACGTTTATGTATGTATTTATTTACACGCTTTTGAGCGTAAATGCATTCTACTGGCCAGAATATTAACTTATTCTGGCCACTGGAATACATTTATAGACATACATGCGTGTTTAGACATGCACGTTTTTCTGCTTAAAAGCTCCTCTCAGAACATGGTGGGGGTTTTTTGCCTGTAAAGGTTCCATAAAAAAAAAAAAAAATGCTGAACGCCTGTATAAGTAGTGTTTTGTAAGCTCCATGTGCAAGAGGCTATTTGCTTTTAGTACAAATTCACTTTAAGGTAATTTTTTCATATTTATTATTGTCTATTTATTGTCACACCATTCATTTTTTTTCAATACTTCCTTGCATATAATAATACATTTCATTGATTACTTTTTTTAATTAATATTGGTCAGAAAGGAAATCACAATACAATGCTAGTGCTTTACCAAAGCAGACCTTACACTAACAAGCAAGGTCTGGTCTGTTTAATACATCAGGGCTCCCTCTGCAATAAGATTTTGCATTAAAGTAGTAGTAAACTTTACTAAAAAAACTACTAGCACATTATGGGGTTGATTTACTAAAACTGGAGAGTGCCACATCTGGTGCAGCTTTGCATGCTAGCCAATCAGCTTCTAACTTCAGCTTGTTCAATTTGCCACATCTCTAACAGACATGTAGAAAAAATAAAGGACCAAAAGACATTAAAGGCACCATACTAACACTCAAATACAGGCATACCCCACTTTTAAGTACACAATGGGGTTTATTTACTAAAGCTGGAAAGTGCAAAATCCGGCTCACTTCTGCAGAGAAACCAATGAGCTTCCAGGTTTTATTACCAAAGCTTAATTGAACAAGCTGGGGTTAGAAGCTTATTGGTTTCTATGCAGAAGTGAGCCTGATTTTGCACTTTCTAGCTTTAGTAAATAAACCCCATTGCGTACTTAAAAGTGGGGTATGCCTGTATATTAAAATATATAAAGTTTATTTGTCGTTACATTAAAAGCAATATATAAAACCATGACATACCAAAGCCTCAAAAGACATTGATTTGCTGGTGGTATCACAAGTCTACTTGTTTAACTGGAGGACACCCCCCCCCCCCTATTGGCTATCATTTTTTGTTAATATATGGTCTTGGAAGTGTGTGTGGTTCCGTAGTATTATTGAAAAATTCTATGTAGTATTTTGGGGGCTCCCTACCTCAATACTGAGGGAAGGTGGTACCACCAGCAAATCAATGTCTTTTGAGGCTTTGGTATGTCATGGTTTTATATAATGCTTTTAATGTAACGACAAATAAACTTTATATATTTTAATATATCTGTGTTAGTACGGTGCCTTTAAAGTCCCACATTTTTGATCCTTTATTTCTTCTACGTTTCAAGGTAAGTCTTTCATAATGTGCTAGTATGCACTATTTGCTGATAAAACTGTGAAAAAGTAAAAGATAACTCATATGGGCTTCGCTTTATTTATTTACTGCAAAGTGACATTATTCACAAATGTTTGTACTTTATTGGACTTTGAAAACATTTCTAGCACAATTTGTGTTCTTTGTGTGTACTTCCGATGGCAAATTGAGTTTTCTTGTTTTAAATAAAATACTAAATAAAACATGTTTCTTATTGATATACTTTGATACATGTGTTAACCACTCCAGTTTTTGAGCCCCCACCATTTTTTTTTATTACAGACAAGGCTTCAATTTGGTAGGGGATTTGGACAAATATATTTCATTTCATAGGTTTCAATTATGAAGAAGGTGGTAAAAGATAGGAAAAAAACATGTAATCAACAAAATGTTCTGAGCACAAGATTACTTGATGTTGCATTGTAGTGAACACATGGAGAAAGAATTTTCACAAATTGTTAGTGAAACATAAAGGTACTCTAAAATTATTTTGGGTCAAATTAATCTGTTTTATATTTTTTGAAACAATTTTCTGTTTTTACTATAGGTCTACAATTATTGGCTTACAAACGAACATTTAAATTGGTAATAAAAGCTAATTATAAGTACAGTATGCCTACAATGCTGACCCCCACCTCCTCCACCTATTCTGCATAGTCTGTAAACAAAAGGAGGCACAGAGATGGAGGGTGGTCATTGCTCTGACCTTTTCATGTGTGTGTGTAAATCTCAGCTTGACCTATTAAGCTCTGTAAGAAACAGGATGTAAGGAGAAACTAGAAATCATCATGAAAGGTGCCAAGAGATCCAACTGCCAGCTGAATATAAATAAATAAAAAAAATAACTGACCAAATATTTATTTTAAAATTGTTTTAGTCGTGATCTATATTTCACTATACAATCCCTTTAAGATCCAGGCAGGTTTGTGAAGCCAGGAGTTGGCAAGATGGCTGAAGATTGCAGCATCAACACTATCCACCTATAATTGAGTTGCAGATTGCTTCGGTTAGAATTTGTAAGAAATGTTTGCTGGAATTGCTCTATATCACCATATAGCATTATGTTCTGGCACTACAACATGCCACTCAGCCTGCACACTTTACGCTTATTAAAATGATTCTAAGAGCTTAAGGTTTTTTTTAGCTTAATGCATTCTATGTATTAAGGTAAAAAATATTCTAGTATCAGCTCCCACCTAGCCCCGCCTCAAATACTTACCTGGTTCCTCTTTCGATCCAGTGCTGTGCCCGAGAGCAGCATTGCTGCTCTTTCTCTCCTCACAGGCACAGAGGCAGCAGCAGGAACCATCTGCTCTTGCTGCTGTAAATCAAATCCTGTGAGGGGGTGGGGGCAGGGCCAAGCCTCGCTGTGTGTATCTATGTATGCACAGAGCCTGTCTTCTTCCCCCATAGCAAGCGCTTGCTACAGGTGTAGACAGAGAAGACAGAGAAGAAGATTGCTAGCGGGGGACCCCAGAAGAGGAGGTGTGGGGCAGCTCTGCGCAAAACCATTAGTAGTATGTGTGGTAGGTGAGTATTTTAGTGAGTTTATTATTTTAGATTTCAATAATTTTTATTGAAGTAATATAATACCATAGTATAAAGTACATTAATAGAACAATGGTGCAAACGGGTGCTCAAGTCGATGCCATTACAGAGATATATTTCCTTCAAAAGACCAACAGAGAGAATGCACATTTTCAGGTAGTAAGACCTCAGCATTTAAATGCTCTCAGACAAAGACTCCAACAAAAAATAACAATAAGAAGATGAAAATCATTAACAGAAGCGCTAAAGAGCACACACTTGATCCGTCAGTTTATTATTTAAAAAAAAAAAATGCCTTTAACCACTTCAATACCGGGCACTTTTCTCCCTTCATGCCCAGGACAATTTCCAGCTTTTAGCACTTTCGCACTTTGAATGACAATTGCGCGGCCATGCAACACTGTACCCAAACTAAATTTTTATAATTTTCTTCCCATAAATAGAGCTTTCTTTTGGTGGTATTTGATCACCTCTGCATTTTTTTTTTGCGCTATAAACAAAAAAAGACCGACAATTTTGAGAAAAAAAAACTGATGGGCACTGATGGGCATAGATAGGTGGCACTGGATAGGCAGCACTGATGAGGAGCTACTGACAGGCATGACTGAGTGCCATCTGAAGGGCACTGACAGGTATTACTGATGGGGCACTGATTGGCACTCTTATGGGCACTGGCAGGCATTTATTATGGGGCACAAGCTGGCAGGTGATGGGCACTTATTGGCAGCTGATTGGCCCATCTGATGGGGGCTGCACTGATAATCAATGTGCTGATTATCAGCGCAGACCCCCCCTCTGACAGGGAGAGCCAATGGGTCGGCTCTCCCTGTCAGCGTGAACCAAAGAAAGACGTTTACCGGCACTTTCTGGTTCACACGATGATCAGCTGTGATTGGTCACAGCTGATTACGTGGTAAGAAGCCACTGACACACCGCAACTCCGATCGCCGCGCTGTGCACCCCCACGGGCACGCCGGCTTGTTATCCTGATCACGTCATATGATGTACGATCAGGATAACTAAACCACTTTGCCGCCGTCATATTGCTATATGGCAGGCGGCAAGTGGTTAATAAATGCTTTAACTACAATAAGTGTAACCCAGTACTCCCAACAAGTTTCAGATTAGCAAGTCCTGTCCATGGGTATATGGCTGGTAATTCAGCATTTGAACCATTTCCTGGATATTCCACCTAGGCATGTATTTAGCAGTGTTAATTTTGGCAGGAAATTTCAATCTATTTTTAGTCTTAGTCTTTTGACTAAAATGGCATTTTAGTTTTAGTCCCATTTTAGTCTTCTGCAATTGTTTTAGTCAACTAAATACGACTAAAACTAAATCTCCAGTACATTTTCCTCGACTAAAATGTCCTACATTTTAGTTGACTAAGATCTCCAGTACATTTTATTTGACTAAAATCATTTTAGTCGACTAAAATTGAATGTGTTTAGTTAAATAATGCATTATTTAAGCATTTCTCTAGAATTTCAAAACTCATTTTACACACCTAATATCATGTTATTATTTATGGTTTGAACAAACTACACAGACACAGATTTAGCCGTTATATAATGTCTTTACTCTGTAAAACCAAGTTTTGTTACAAAAATATTGCTTTTTTGAGTCACAGCTGCATTCCTTGCTATAAGTGCATGCTACTTTTCTGTTGTTGAGAACAAGTAGCCCAAAGCCCACCTACACACTGCACAATTAAATTACTCTGTGGACAAATGCTTTCACAAGTGGGGCATACCAAAGAGGAAGATCCTAAGCGTTATAATGTTAGACAATAGGAGTAATATGGTGGCAGCATTTAAACAAACCACAGTAGCAGCAGAAGAACCACTCGGTTCTAGGGAGGAAGACTCCCCCATGACAGAAAGTGACTTTGAGACTAAGTCCAAAATTAATGATCTGCTGTGAGCCATTTTTCTTCTTCTTGTACATGATGACACTACAGTCAATTAGCAAATGGATATGAAATAAATGATCTTGGGGCTGTCTGCTCTACTGGTGTATCTTTGTTATTTTTGCACTATATTTGTATCTCGAGTAAAACTATTCCCATAAGATGTTGGACCGGACACCGTGTGTGGTCTTGTCTGGTGTTAAAAGCATCTTAGGTAAAGCAACATCAATAGTGAACGTCTTCAAGTCTTCCATTCCATTGCAACACTGAAGATATTGAAGCATTGTGGCCTTACTCTTTTAAATGACTGCCCCACAAGCTGGTCAAGTAATACTACTTACTACTAGTACATTCAACATGATCGAAAGACTCCTCAAACTCTTCAAACTGAAAGAGTCTGTCTGCCATATCGCAAACAACATGGTATGGGACACAGCTTGCTTGCTCCCTAGGTAAATGGAAAAAGCTCACATCATTGCATGACATACTGCTGCCTTTTGCGGAGCGGAACATACTAAAACCCTCCAGAGTGACACCATGTCCATGTCCCTGCCCTCTTTGATCTACTCTCTACTATTTAGCTACCTTGAGGACTTTAAACAGAACATTAGCTACCAAGACCATGCCACAATTGCGTAGAAAAATAGAAAATGTGAACCAGCGTTTTGCTTCATTTATTCTTAGATCCAAGTAACTGATGAAATGTTCCCACCAGTGCGTGCAGCAGCTGCTTGTTTTTTTGTAAATTCTGCTGTCTGTGAAAACCCTTGTTGATGTGGCGGATGAGAATATTCAGGAACTGCTTAAGAATGCAGAGAAGTATGCCCGTACCGTAAGAAAATCCACATCACCCACTTGCAAGATGAGGATCTGTCTGACTCTGAGGATGATGTGTAAGAAGAGGAGAATATTGAAAAAGTGGAAAAAGCACCATCCATATCAAAGCAGCCAGTCTTTCGGTTTCTTTAAAAATGCAGCAGAAGACCCAGGTAGAGCATCTCCCCAAACAGGCAGCATATAGTTGCAGATCCTGCTCACTGGTAATCCAGTACACACAATCCATTTTGCTATAGCCTTCTCACTTAAAAGAGCAGTGCAAACAGTTTGCTGTGGTGGTGCACTGGCTTGACTTGGCCCATCATTGGAGGTTTTATGTATCTGTGGGGTTGAATTAGGGGGGGGGGATCAAGTTATTCTAATTTTATTTTCTCTCTCACCCCACACAATCAGCTCTAAGTTGTCTCTCTATAATATACTACATCTATGGCCCTTCCTTAGGCCTTTAGGTGCCCTGTGCCGTGCAAAATCACTCCCATTAAGATTCAGTGACTAAGTGCACAACATGACAGACAAACAGTTATTACTACAAAAGGTATGCAATCTGACCGCAAGAAAGTTTGTTAAAGAAATCCCTGCAATGTACATAGATAAGACTGTTGTCAATAAAAGTGGAGATAAGTGTACTGTGCTTACCTTTGTATGAATTTCGGGATGTGTCGTCCGCAAATGATGATTCGTTGTATTTTTACCAGCAAGTGTCGCTCCACATGGTTCGCAAAGGGTCTTGTCCTTAACATCACAGCTCTGGACGGTCTGAGGACAGTGAAGAGGCCTGTAATGCTGCAGAGTGCTCTTGGACAGTGGTCTGAGGAGGCCTGTAATGCTGCAGAGTGTTCTGGACGGTGGTCTCAGGCAGGTCTGAGGGATGGCCTGTAATGCACAGTTCCCTGGATACCAGTGGTCAGAGGAGGCCTGTTGTAATGCTGCACAGTGATCTTAGGTCTGCGGGATGGCCTGTAATGGTAATGCACAGTGCCCTGGATGCCACTGCCAGTGGTCAGAGGAGGCCTGTAATGCACACACAGTGCTCTGGACGGATGGTGGTCTTAGAGGAGGCCTCGTAATTGTAATGTACTACACAGTGTACACACTCAGTCTGCTCTGCTCTGGACGTGGGTGCCTGGCAGTCATCTCATGAGTCATGATTTGGGAGTGGGACAGACTCAGTATCGTCGGGACTTAGGAGGCCAGGCTGGCCTGTAATGCACAGTGCTGCTCACTCTGGTCTCTGGCAGTTGTCGCGGTGCATGCAGTTGAACTCGCTTGCTGGGAGTGGAAGCAGGCAGAATTCCGTGAAAACCAGATGTTAGTTCACAAGGGTAAATATCCCTACCTCACATTTTCATCCCTTTTTTTGTTTGTTAACTAAAACGGATTTGATTATTGTCATGGTTTTCGTCAGGGGACGAAAATGTGCTGTACTTTTCGTTTAGTTTTCGTCACTGTAAAAATACCGCTGACGAAAACCTTGATGAAAACGTTTTCGTTGACAAAATTATCACTGGTATTTAGATCCTGTTTTGCTGTCTGCCTGGACCCATTGCCTGTCTTTCCACCTCTCTTTCTGACCCCCTTTGCCATTGTGTGCTTTAGCACCACTTGTGGCTTTGGAGACGACCTGAGGCCCAGGTTTAACCACTTCTCAACCAGGCCATAGACAAATGATGTCCTCAGTCAGAAGTGGAATATGTCAAAACCCCGGTATTGTTTTTTCAGCTGGTGATTCTCTAACTACTAAAAGTGATCTGAGTGGCTGATTAGGGACTCCTAGGGAGGAAAGATGGCCTTCACTCATCTCTATGGTCTTTGAGGACCGGAGCGTTGCCATGACATCACTTACGGTTCCGGCCCGATGTAAACATGCCAATTTTTTTTATTAAAGCATTAGAGCAATGTTTTTTTCTTTTTGATCTAATAATGCTCTACATTGTAGAGGAGAGATGTAGGGTCTTATTGATTGGTTGTGTTATGAACCTATATTAGTTATTGGCTTTGGAGTGCATCACCCTGCTCTCCCCTAGATCTATCACAATCGCAGACACCAAGGTGGTATACTATATATGCACTAGTAACAGACCCAGATGAGTGAGAGTATGTCCTATACATGTTAATGGAATATTATGCTTTTACAAATTGTGGCTCATACTAATTGTAAGAAAGTGTCTCAAGACTTCCTCTGCAGGTAAGTATATCTTGATTCAGGACACACCCACAGCCTATTAATTGGACAATGAGCCCTCTCTCTCCCTGAATGCTACTGTATATAGGATTACAGGGAACTAAAACAGAGAGAATTCAGGTATTTATATTAGATAGAGGAAAACCCAGTATGGTTTTAATGATAAGGTAACAGGATTATTGGGTGTACAGTATATCTGCCTATTCCTGAATTTGAGTTATTTCTTCTGATTAGATTCTTGAGGCTGTTTCACTGGATGTTCCAACTCCGAAGGAAGTTTTATATTTTTATTTGTTAAAGTACAATAACAAACTAACTCTGTTAGGCAAATGGGCACTGTAAGTAGATTTACAAACACCACCATGCAACTGCACAATCAATGTGTAACTAAATTGGGATTACACAATGGGATGGGTAACTACCTGTACAACGAGTAAAACAGTTCCTTAGCTTTCAACACCATTAGTCTGCAACAAAAACCTAATTCAAACTTAAGCTAGCCATACCTGGCTAGATTTTTCTAATTCAGTAGGAATCAGCAAAAGTTTGAGCCATGCATGGTCATAAATAATATATAACAATCAAATGAATCACAAACATAAAATGTGCACCCTTATCAATCACTGATAATTTGCCCACCAAGTACCCTTCCTCATTAGTTTATTGTCCATATATAGTTCACTTGTATGACAACTTGTATTTGAATGATAAAATAAAACCATGATGACAAATGAACCTCTTTAAATAGCTTTTCACTAATGAAGCCACGAAAGGAGCCACAGCATTTGCTATAGTGGCCTCCATGTTTGGGCCAGATTATTATGTCACGGTCAGGGGTCAGGCCTGACCAGTAGCTATTGCAGTAGAGAGGCTCCCACCGACTAGCAGAATAGGTATACAAGTAAGTCTCCCTAGTGGATGACACAAGCTCATTCGAGGTGTGGGGTTTAAGCACTAACTGGTATTCACCAGAGCTCCTGATGTTGGACATGGGTTTTGCTGCGTGTTAGTACCAGGTTGCAGACTTTAGGATCGCCCTTCCTGGAGGTGAACAAGCAGGGGCCCAGTAGCAGATATAGCAGGTAAGGATCAAGCAGAAGTGTAGTCAGTAAACAAGCCAAAAGTCAGTAACAAGTGGTTGCAGGTTGGGATCAAGCAGAATCGTAGTTGCAGAACAAGTAATGAGCAGTAACAAAGATACAGACAGCAGGAGTGACTAGAGAAAGATATTGACTGGAGATAGCACAATAATCTGGCCCACAGAAAGTGCAAATGTATGGCTTAAGTAGGAATTTCATGGAATCATGGAAGGAGCAAAGGGTTCAAGAGAAACAAGGCAAGGTTGTCTAAGGAATCAGGCAGGGAGCTGTCCAGCATCTCAGCAAGAAGAAATACTGCCATATACAGCACAAGCTGCAGGTTTGGATCCAGGTCCTGACAGAGTGGGAAGGTAGGACAACATAACACAGTGTTATGTAGTCATGACACATTCCCTGCCCTAGGGTGACTGTAACCCTAGGACAGGAAGTGAGTTAATAGCAGGATTTTAAAATAAAGGGAAAAGAGAAAACTAAAGCAGTCATCACATCTAAGGGCTGATAAGTTGCAATATCATTTTTTGGGGGGTTTAAATACGCTTTAAAAGATAACTGTACTTTTTCTGAAAGCTCAGTTATCTGTTTTGGCCTATCCCCTTGGCCCAAAGTAACCACCTCCTCAAGATGTATAATTCCCTTCGGCTCTTCCTGCAGAAATCTAATTTCTCCATGATCCCAATATCCTGCTTCCAATTTCAGTAGATGCAGCCTTGGAAGAAGGTTTGCAGCACAGGCTCAACAAGTAACATCATGCAATTACATGACACCGGGAGGAGATTTCCCCAGTAAGTATGACATCGGAAGTATATATTTTATTTATTTATTTTTCACATATTTTCATATATCTTTTCATTCATTATTTTTCATATTTTGTTTTTTTACATATTTAGATTCACATGGTAGCCACACGTTCACAGCATGCAATATATACATGGATTGTGTTGTGGCGCCCTGATGTATACCTGGGTGTTTCTCTTGCTTTGGACATGATTCCTGCCTCGGACCAAGCATATTGTTTGGGGTCCTCATGCTTCCCTTTTTTACAGGCTGGGCACGGTTTTGGAGATTATTTGTAAGTACCTGACCCTTTGCTCCCTATTAGTTTCCCTTTTTTAGGGTACGATTTAACAACAGATATTTTTGATATTTTTTGCCTATCTTTGCAACTAACTCCTGACGAATGGTCGTGAGCCATGAAACGCGTAGAGTTTTAAGGGTGCACAGACAAGTTTGACCTATTCCCACAATCAACTGGCCCATGTTTGGAATTTGTGTATTTTATACCTATAGTATGCCATTTCTGTATATATGTGTATCTCTGTCATTTTATTTGCCAGTCTTTTTGCATACGTTTTTGTAACGTATTCAGAATATACATATTATGAATTTTAGATCATTTATGTGAATATATGATGAAATAATAAACTATCTATACCCTATGCATTGCTTATAGCATTTGTCATCCCTCATTTAAAGTCCCACTCTTTTCTACTTTATGTATACATGACATAGGAAGTATGCTGTCAAAAAACCTTTATAGGAGAGAGGAGCGTAGTGTTGATATTGATAAAGGGTGCCATCTTCAGGTCAAACTTTTGAGCTGTAGTGCTGTTGGCAATGGAAGCTGCCACTTACAGCCCATAAGAACTGTTACCCGGATCAGGACAGAAATGTAGCATTCCAAAAATGCTGGCTGGGCTGCAGAGATATAATGTATAAAGTGGGGATTTGGGTTATGGATAAGGATCACTACAGGTGGAAAAAAATTAGCTTAAGGTCTTCTTTAAACAAAATGAAGCAGGCGCTCAACTCTTCTAAGGACAGAACAGGAACTAAGTGCCTACCCTATATCCAAACCTGCCATTTTTTCTAGTGAAGGTGCTGATTTGACAACGATTACTATCTTTTTATATATCTTAATTAAAAATGCAAATTGATATTTTACAAGAAGCATAAAAAAATATAGCACCCACCAATCGTTAAAGGCAAAAACCTATTAGAATGCAGTTTACTAGGTGCTGAAAACGACATTTTCAAGTACCAACATATACTCTGGTGGCAATAAAACACAACAGCCCCCAGGCACGTAACACCTTCTTGTTCCCTTAGCAGATTGTTTCGTCATTAGGTGTTTAATAGCTTAGCAAAATGAAGCCAGAGGTAGTAAGTGGATGGTAAATATGTAAACAAGATTTTATACGGTGTAGAAGGCGTGTTGTTGTTCAGAACTTGCTCCAGACATTCCAAGAAATATTTCCAATGAATTATGGAGCAAAGATTAACAAGAAAGACAGACCTGGAGTGTTTTCTGTCTTGGAACAGTCGAGTGTCTGCATACTTTCTGTTGCTGTAACTAAACCTTTTTCACATTGCATTTACTAAGAGGCTGCTAACTGCTGTTTTAGGGTTTGTTTTATTGTTGCAGTCACCGTGTGTGGCCATACCGTCACTGAAATGGACATCTGGGGTTTTAAAAATTGCCGTATTTACACTTAACTCTTTGTAGGTCGATTAGTAAATTTCTGATGTTTGGAGAGGACATACTGTATGAATTTGATGAAATAAAGCTCAAGTGATTTCTCAGTTTAAATCAGCTAAATACACTCTGAGAACATTAGAACAAAAGGTTGCAAAGCCTTACATGTAATTTTCTTTAAAAGCAACAACAGCCTAGAAGTAAAAAAGACTGTTCCCTGCCAGCATGCTGTGTGGAGGCAATGGTCTTTCTATAGAGGTCTGACAGCCCCCCCTTCCCTGCAGCAGGGGCGGCCCGTCCATTAAGGGTGCACGAGCCCCGTCCCCCGTCATCCCCACTGCCTCCTCTGTCCATGCGTCCGGCCCCTTTCAGGACACTGGACCATGGAATCCAATGTGGAGGAGTTGTTTTTTTTGAAGCACCTATTTGAGCCAGAGGCTCCAATAGGCTTCAATACAGGGTGGGTTCGGGTCGCAAAGAGTGCATTCCGATCCCACCCAGGTGTGTTACAACAGTGAATGAATATTCACTGTTGTAACACTGATCCTCCTCCCAGCCAATCAGGAAGCGGGCTTTGACACCAGAGGATGGGAGGAGCTGGAAGCCACCATGGAGGACAGCACTCAGAGCCAAGCCACTACACGCTGCCTGCCACCTGCCGCCATGGAGGACAGGACTCGGAGCCCAGCCGAGCCGCTACACGCTGCCTGTCACCCCCACGATGGGGTAAGTGCCGGACGTGCCTCTAAAGGGGGGGGGTTGTAGTTGTGTGCTGCTCGAGTGGTGGGGTAGTTGTGTACTGCTGGGGGGGGGGAATGGGTGGCTGTTTGCCGCCCCCCCCAAAAAAAACCTACCAGCCACCACTGCCCTACAGTGTCAAACCTATAGCTCTGTAATCAATAAAGCAGGGAATGAGTTGGAACTTTGCAGATATGCCACTGCTTTTATACAGAGGGCAAGAGTCCTTCTCTGCAGCATGTTTGCCTTGCTACTCAGGCTTCGGCTTCTTTCCAAAAAAAACAAAAAAAAAACTGTAAAGGGGCCGTTGGCAACCTGTTGAACTCGGCCAAGTGCCTGGTAGATTGTGCCCTGGGCTTGCCGACCTGCCTTCTCTATAACAGTGGCGGGATGCATAGTGAAGCAGTGGAACTATTTTTTCATAGGAGTGGGGCCTGCGCTGGTGGCAGCATTTGCCAGCGCTGCTTCTCTAGTTCCGGCTGCAGACCATGATGGATTGATACAAACTGCACTCCAACACTCTGTACCAGCCTAGGACTGAGCGGCACCAGCAGCAGCAGCAAAAAAAACAGAGGCATCTGGTTTGTGTCATACTGACAGTGGACTCCTTTATTATCTTTTCAGGTCAGTGCATTTACAAATGAAGCCCACACACAATCTGAACTGCAGTACACCCATTGCATAAAGTAAGTATTATAGAGGGCTAAGCAAAGTAATGGCTCATTTACACTCTCCTTAGCTGCAGTGGCCAGGAGTGAACACATGCATCAGCCTCAGCAGGAATTTTACGTCCTGTTGTGCTTGTGTAGTGCACGCCAAGTGTGAACCATTCACTGGGTCTGCTCTGCAAGCACCCTGCAACTTTGTGCAGTACAGCAACCAAGGGGTTAAAGCAGGTGGTGAGGAGGCATTGTATCACATCCTCACCACCTGCATTTGGGTTGCCATTAATAATATATTCACACCCGCAATAGATCGCAGAGGCAGTGTGTTTTGAATGGGGAGCGGGAAACATGCACGGAATACGCCTTTCCTGCCTGAATTCTGCTGTGAACCGGCTCTAAACAATAGGCACTGTGTAGGTGGGGTAGGGTTGAAAATGGACCTTTCCTCAATGTTTTCCCAATAAGTTCTTGGGCGCCAAGTTTGGGTCACATGAGAGGACTACCCCTGGGGTAGGTTCTTCTGGGTTATGCTAGGCACATGGAATAGGGTCACTTTATTACACATGAGGTACATTTGCTCTGTGCCATTTCCATCAATGCCCAGGGACAAGGCTAAGGCCGCCACGGGGGAAAACTCAACCCTAATGTGAGCCTCTACTTTTAGAGATGATTATACACCATGTACACTTGCACTGTAACTGTCCTCCAGTTAACTCTTGTGTCTCTGTGACAATGTACCCTTTCTCTGTAACTTGCATTTAGGAGGGACATGCTGAACCTTGTCTGCATCCACCCATTTAGCGGATCACCACTACCTCACTCCCAGTAACTGTAGGGGGTCCCGCCGTGCACCTAGCACAGACTCCATGTGTGCACTTGACTTCCTTTAACTCCTCCATACCTGTTTACAGGCTGGGGACCTCTGCAGCACAAGGCCACTCCTGTTGCTATGGGAGACAGACCATTCACGGAGAGAGTGCCAAACAACAACTCCCACCTGCCCCAGGCACACACTTCATGACAGGCAGCTTGGTAAATCTCCATTACTCCAGGTAATGACTTTTATTTGCACACTACATTAACTTTAGTTCTGATATCTTCATACACCAAAATATCTGAGTGACCCAAACTGTAGAAAGGTGCCAGTTACTTGCATTACACCACTTGAATAACTTCAGACCAGTCAGAAACAAGTTTTAAAAGCTTTACTTAGAAAAGTGCAAAGACATCTCAGGGTTCAACATAAGAACATTATTTCTCCTACATCCCTAATCCCTATTCTATTAAGGCTATGTGCTGCCCTGGCATACCTGAAAAATTTAGAGTCCATGTACGAATAAGGGATCCAAAAGTGGCATTTTCCAGTATTGATTTATTCAGGGACGAACCCCAGGTCCTCAAGATCTTTTACATCACAGCAGTAGCAAGCGATATGCTTCCACTCCTCCCGGGTGCAGTTTTTTTCCCATTTTTCCCTTTATAAGGTCTCTTACGGGCTCTGGGCCTCTGTGCTCAGGGCTTTCTTAAAGTGGTTCTAAACTCAGAAGGTTTTTAGGATAAAAAAAACCTTCTGTGTGCAGCAGCCCCCTCAGCCCCACCTAATACTTACCTGAGCCCCATCTCGATCCAGCGATGTTGCACAAGAGTCTCAGCTGTCCGGGACTCTCCCTCCTTATTGGCTGAGACAGCTGCGAGGCGCCATTGGCTCTTGCTGCTGTCAATCAAAGTCAGTGAGCCAATGAGGAGAGAGAGGGGGAGGGGCCGAGCCACGGCTCCGTGTCTGAATGTACACACAGAGCAGCGGCTTGGCTCAGGTGCCCCCATAGCAAGCTGCTTTCTGTGGGGGCACTTGGCAGGAGGGAGAGGCCAGGAGCGTCGGCGACGAACTAGAGAAGAGGAGGATATGGGCTGCTTTGTGCAAAACCATTACACAGAGCAGATAAGTATAACATGTTTGTTATTTTTAAGTGCAAAAAAACGATTTTAGTATCACTTTATGGGCTCTCTGCTCCGAACCACTGTCCCTCTTTTATATCACAGGACAGATTTGGGTCAGATCCAAAGATAACCCACCAAAACCAAAGAATCAGGAAAGGCATTAACCCTTACCCTCCCATTCTGGGGCAGCACCTAACTGGCATCATTTCAACCCGCTTACAACTGTGCCTGGTGATCTTTGTTTTCTCCCATGTTGTAGATCTCCACCTCTAAAGTTACCTACCCCTGCTGTAAAAACTTTGCACACATTTTGTTTTGATGCACCTGGAATGTATTTACAGTAGGTGACCGCGATATTGTGTCAATCTCGCCGCATTTCTCGGCGAGATTTGACGCCTGCGAGCCCCGTCGCAGGAGCCAGCGCCGAGATGGCTCACTCATCGGGAAAGGAAAACTTTGTTTTCCTTCCGCGATGAGTGACAGGCAGCGCTGACAGCTGTCTGGTATGAATCCTGAGGCGGGAACGCCGCGCCAAATTTTAAATGAAAAAACCGGCATGGGTTCCCCCCCAGGAGCATAACAGGCCCTTAGGTCTGGCATGGATTGTAAGGGGAACCCCCTACGCTGAAAAATTGGCGTGGGTGTCCCCCCCCCCAATCCATACCAGACCCTTATCCGAACACGCAGCCCGGCCGGCCAGGAAAGGGGGTGGGGACGAACGAGCGCCCCCCCTCCTGAGCCGTACCAGGCCGCATGCCCTCAACATGGGGGGGTGGGTGCCTTGAGGGAGGGGGGCGCCCCCCCACCCCAAAGCACCTTGTCCCCATGTTGATGAGGACAAGGGCCTCTTCCCGACAACCCTGGCCGTTGGTTGTCGGGGTCTGCGGGCAGGAGGCTTATCGGAATCCAGGAGCCCCCTTCAATAAGGGGACCCCAGATCCCGGCCCCCCCCACCCTGTGTGAATGAGTTTGGGGTACATGCTACCCCTACCCATTCACCTAGGGAAAAGTGTCAATATAAAAAACACAGTACACAGGTTTTAGGAGTAATTTATTAGTCAGCTCCGGGGTCTTCTTCCAACTTCGGGGGGTCTCCTTCTCCCGGTGTTCGGCCTCTTCTCCCGGGCCCCGCCGCTATCTTCTTCCAGCTCTATTGCCAACGAGGGGCCCGGTCTGCTGCCGCTGTCTTGTTGCCGCTGTCTTGTTGCTGCTGTCTCGTTGCCGCTGTCTCGTCGCCGCTTCTCTTCTTCCCCGATGTTGACACGACGCTCTCTCTGGCTCAAATGCTGTGTGCGAGCTGCGGAGCCATTTATATAGGCGGTGACCCCGCCCCCTAACGACGTCATGGTCCCAGCATGCGCAGGGACTCTGGGGCCACGCCCCCTTATGACGCCAGAGTCCCTGCGCATGCTGGGACCATGACGTCGTAAGGGGGCGGGGTCACCGCCTATATAAATGGCTCCGCAGCTCGCACACAGCATTCGAGCCGGAGAGAGCGTCGTGTCAACATCGGAGAAGAAGAGAAGAGAAGAGAAGCGGCGACAAGACGAGAAGCGGTGACAAGACAGCGGCGACAAGACAAGAAGCGGCGACAAGACAGCGGCGACAAGACAGCGGCAGCAGACCGGGCCCCTCGCTGGCAATAGAGCTGGAAGAAGATAGCGGCGGGGCCCGGGAGAAGAGGCCGAACACCGGGAGAAGAGAAGAGGCCGAACACCGGGAGAAGGAGACCCCCCGAAGTCGGAAGAAGACCCCGGAGCTGACTAATAAATTACTCTTAAAACCTGTGTACTGTTTTTTTTATATTGACACTTTTCCCTAGGTGAATGGGTAGGGGTACCATGTACCCCAAACTCATTCACACAGGGTGGGGGGGCCGGGATCTGGGGGCCCCCTTATTGAAGGGGGCTCCCGGATTCCGATAAGCCCCCCGCCCGCAGACCCCGACAACCAACGGCCAGGGTTGTCGGGAAGAGGCCCTTGTCCTCATCAACATGGGGACAAGGTGCTTTGGGGTGGGGGGCCCCCCGCAGGGCGCCCCCCTCCCCCAAGGCACCCACCCCCCCATGTTGAGGGCATGCGGCCTGGTACGGCTCGGGGGGGGCGCTCGCTCGTCCCCACCCCCTTTCCTGGCCGGCCGGGCTGCGTGCTCGGATAAGGGTCTGGTATGGATTGCGGGGGACCCCCACGCCAATCTTTCGGCGTAGGGGGTTCCCCTTACAATCCATGCCAGACCTAAGGGCCTGGTATGCCCTTGGGGGGGAACCCACGCCGGTTTTTTCATTTAAAATTTGGCGCGGTGTTCCCGCCTCAGGATTCATACCAGACAGCTGTCAGCACTGCCTGTCACTCATCGCGGAAGGAAAACAAAGTTTTCCTTTCCCGATGAGTGAGCCAGCGCGACATGCACAGTACCCTGTCGCCGAGAACCAGCGCGATCGTATCGCGCTGGAAACACAATCTCGCGGTCAGGTACTGTAGCTGATTTTATCTGAAAGATGAAATTCTTTAAGGAAAGAATAAGTAGAAGAGATGCTTTACTATGTAAGTATTACCCACATACTCACCCACTGTACAGTTATAAAAAAAACAAAAAAAAAATCCCAGTATAATCATGTAGTCATGTAATAATCATGTAGCGCCCCCCTGGGTCTTCTAAAGGCAGGGCACAACCTCCAGAGGCAGGGAGCGAGCTAACATTTACCCCAGGGCTGATTCCATGGCTATAATGGGGAGTTTTGAATAAGAATTGGGCTCCAGTCACTTTTGATCTTTTCAAAGCTTTAGGCTCGGTTCACACTGGGGCGACTTGTCAGGCGACCTAGTCGCCTGACAAGTCGCCTCCCGTTCTGTGCTATGGAACCGTTCTAATCGGAGCGACGCAAGTCGCTCCGACTTAGAAAAAGGTTCCTGTATTACTTTGGGGGCGACTTGGGGCGACTTGCATAGACTTCTATGCAGAAGTCGTCTCGCAAGTCGCCCCGGCAGTCGTTTGCAGGTCGCCTCGCTGAGGCGACCTGCAAGTCGTGCCGCCGATGTGTGAACCGAGCCTTAGGCTCGGTTCACACTGGGACGACTTGGGATCCGACTTGTCGCCCCTCAAGTCGCCCCAAGTCGCCCCAGAAAGAGATTCACATGAGAGTGAATGGGAGCGTCTTAAATGACACTACTGAAGTCGCTCCGACTTCAGAGCGTACTCCCTGTACTACTTGGATCCGACTTGGTAGGCGACCTGTACCATAGAAATCAATGGAAGTCGCCTCCAAGTCGGATCTCTCTGTAAAGTCAAGCGACTTTGCAGGGAAAACCCCTCCCTCCCCCCCTCCCTCCCAGAGAGCTGATTGGCCACAGGCGAAGTCGCCTGTCATGCAGGCGACTTCAAGTCGCCTTGTAATTTGCTAAAGTCGCGTCGAAGTCGCGTCGAAGTCGCGTCGAAGTCGCGTCGAAGTCGCCGTGCAAAGTCGCGCTGAAGTCGTGTTGCCCCAGTGTGAACCGAGCCTTAATGTAGAACTTGGAAAAGGTAGTAGGAAAGAGGATTAGGGGTCTCACATACAAGCAGCAGATCACTCACACTCCTTGGATCCAGAAAAATACAGATTAACAGTACCAGAACCTTCAAGGCGACCCAGCAACTCTGTAAGCACGTTTTAGATGTAGGTGCGTCCTCCAAATTGCATCACTAAGACCTCCTAGGAGATCAGCCTTCATCCTGGCTCTCCCCAGCAAGGGTCTGCCCCTGGATCTCTCAATTTGGCTTGGCTTCTTTCAGGACAGGCAAGATAGCCTAAGGACCACCTCAGGATTAGTAGGCCCCAGGTAGGCTTCTGGGCCTACTTGCAGAGCTCACTTCAGCAGCACATCCCCAGGCCGGGAGGGCCAGAGGCAAGAAAGCGAGCACATGGCCTCACTCAAATATATATATATATATATATATATATATATATATATATATATATCCTCTCCCAGAATGCACCAGTGGTTAAAAACCCCCTCCTGGGCTGACTGCAAGAAAAATAAATATTCATAACTCAACCTAGTTGTACTATCTCATACTGGCCTGTGATATGCAGGACACCATATCAGTACCTGGTTCTATTAATTGGCTTACTAAGCAGAGATGGCTTAACGGCATGGTGAGGTGGTTGGCATGAATCCAGTGATATAAATATTTCAGCGGCAGAACACAACCATGTTACAGTGATTTCCCATTAATGTGCCCCGGTCTGAAGAATGACAGCATTTGGCACTGAGTGATTTTTGGTCCGACTGTACCTGCATGTCACCTGGTACCTATGGCAGTCTTTCCAAAGACACCAGCACAGGGGCTTGGATGCTCCAAATGACACGGATAGAGGGGCATTCTTCCTCCCAAGTGCAACAAAGCAAGGACTGTCTCTACAGCACTGCAGGGACACAGCAGTGATGTAATGACCAATAGATGGTAAAAGTGCACAGCCACCGACACACCCTAGGACTTGGGAGCAAAAAAAACTGCTTATACAGGCATCCAGCATATTTTTTTTTTATGCCCTTAAACTCAGTTCAGTGTTAGCCTGTGTGGCCATACACACTGAGCACTTAGATCTGTGTCTTGGGAGCAGCATTTAAAGGCACAAAAAATGCCCTAAAGCTGTGTTTGGAGTGTATGAGTGTAATGTATGCATAAACACCCCTAAATGCACATAAAATTGCACATACATTTATTCTAGCAACTAGAACACAATGCCAATAAGCTCTTTTAAAAGCCATATGCCTATAAATGTGAGGTTAGATTAATTTTTTTTTCTACCAACTTCTGGCGGAATTTTGGAGCATTTAATTCATACATCTGTGTACATGAGGCCTTATGGTATGAATGAGCCCTAAATGAAGATGAATACACCAATGCAAACAAAGAAGATATAAAAGTGGACAGTGAAAGAGAGACATCTAGTGGCGGCACTGTATAATTACATTGAATAGCTCTTATTAGTGTGTCACATTCACCTACAACTGGATTGAAATATTGAAGACATGTAATCATTCATCCATGTTCAAATGGCTCCCACATATAATGTTGTTTTAACATCTTTATCTTAGCTACCTGCCCACAAATAATGCCATGTTAACATTTTTTACCCCAGCAACCTGTCTCCTATATAAAATGCTGTTTAACATCTTCATACCAGCAATCTGTTACTTTGTAATGCTGTATTAACATCTTTACCTAGTGATAAGACAATTCATATCTTTAGCTGTGCAACTCAAACAACTAACACATGCCCCACGGTTACTTTGAGGACTGTTCTTGTTCTTCTGATATGCCATGTACCACTATGCAATCCCTTGAATAACTTTAGACCAAGCTCAGGAGCTGTTAACTAACTTTTACTTGAAGGCTACAGTCTATGAACATTTAAGTCCCTAATTAACTTATACCTAGGGTGCCTTTGCAGGTAGAAGTCCATTAGTGGCAAAGTCCTTTAGCAGGTAGTTTTCCTTAGAGTAGTAGTGATCATCGGTTGGTCCTGGTTATATCTTCCTTGTTGGACCCTCTTCCCTTTACCCATGCAGTCCCACTCGCTCCCTGAGCCAAGCCTTTCCCCTAATATATATATGCTGAACAGGCTGGGGGGCAGAACCCAAAAAAACCCGGGAAACCGACAGACCCAGTATTAACCCGCTATCTGCACCTGCCTACAAGTGGATCATAATTCAGGACCTGTGCAGCATTTTGGCACACTTTGTTAATCCAAAAGAGTTTTTTCTATCAGTATTGAAATGGGCATAAAATAACAATATCATTGCTGACAGAGACATGCACCTATGTTGTACATATTCAGTAAAAATAATAGATAAGACAAAGTCTCTGCAATATAGCATACACATAAGGAATATATTACATAGACATTTGGCAATTTATCAAATTGCTAAGGACAAAAATAAATGATAGATCTAATCACAGGCAGTTTGCAGTAATTGGTGTAAAATAATACAGCAAAGCCCAAATACTTAGACTTTAATTGGTTGAGAAATTATGAAAATCTAAACTAAAAGTGTGTGCCATCTCAAATATAGGCATTTTTGGAACTTTGTCGTACCTTTAGACATAACAGATTGGACCTATACACATAAGAGCTACTGTCCAAAATCAAATAGGAGCTACGTCTAATGGATAACAAGTAGAAGATTCTCCCTGCAACCTTGGTAGTCTGAGATCAGTTTAATATATGGGAGCATTTTTTATTTCTCCCCTTTCCATTTTTGTAAAGTAGACAACACAGCTTGGATCCACATATCAGCTACTAGCTTAGTGCAGGTTTTTGCAGCCTTTTTGCCTTGGAGGAAGCCTTGACAAAAAGTTTGAGATCTCGGGGAACCCCTGAAATAATGTTCACATTTACAGCTCACAGAGCATTGGTGTGTACAGTGAACTGGTGATATAACAATTATTTTTAGAAATAGCATTAAATAGAATCAATATTACAACATACCTATTTAATATGCAAATCGGGCTTGCTTTTTTTCTGCACAGATGCTGAGTTTTGGGTCCAACTTGAGATAAGCAGTATACAGGGGAGCAGGAGAGCATGGTCCACAGTAGCAGAAGGGCACACTACATGGGGGACAGCAAGGCACATTACATGGGGAGACAGCAAGGCACAGTTCATGGAGGGGCAGCAGGGAAAATTACATGAGGGCAGGGCACATTATAGGGCACACAGCAGGGCAAACTACATGGGAGCAGGGCACATTACAGGAAAGTGGGGTACATTACATGGAAAAGGCAGAGTACCTGGGGCACACAGCAGGGTACAGTACAGTTGCAGAGGTTTCCTTCATATGCAGAGCTAGACATCCATCCCATGCAATGTCACATACAAGCACATGGGATGGACAGGAGGGGAGATGGGTCGGGCGGGGAACAGCGAACCACAACTAGCACTATCACAGCCACTTCCCTGCCTAGCTCTGCATGTGTCGACAGAGGATGATGCGATGTACCCATCAGCTGCCTGCCACCGATTGGTAGATTGTGGTGGAATCTCTGTTGAGAAACCTTGGCTTAGGGTCAGTAAATAATACCTCATGCAAAAAAGATACCCAGACAAATGTTTAATTCTAAACAGTCAGAAGGACCCAGCAGGTATATCCAAAAATCCAGCTGTACCAGGGAAATCATGACATCATGCAAAAAGGTTATTTTGTGCTTCCAATAAGCCTTATCTGTGGGTAGGACCAGAGTAGGTGGAAAAAGAAGCCAGGGGTCCCTGACATTTAGGGAATAATGGGTTAAAGGATATATAAAATATTGCTAACCGAATAGGTGTCAAATAGGTAATATAGGTAAGATGAGGTGCAGCATAAACAAATGAGTAATGGGTGAGATTATCAGTAAATTTTAGGGAGACTAATCGGTGGCTGCTTAGAAACTCTTCCCAGGTCTCATTTTCAATAGAACTCAAATCAGCCACCTAAAAAAGCTTTATTTTATAAGCATGAGCTTATGCAGTAGGGTTCTGGCAAGATGCATAGAATTCTGAAATAATTTGAGAGAAGCTTTAACTATAGCGGCAAACAAACAATTATCTGTATGCACAGGTAATACGGGCCCAAATTTCCTGCTGATGCATGTCTAAGCTGAAAGTATCTGAAAATTTTAGAATTCTGAGTATTAAAGTATAATTAACCACTTGCCGACCGGGCCATAGCTGAATGATGACTACAGCACAGTCGGCTAATTCTGGGAGGGCGTACTATGACATCCTCCCAGAATCGCGCTTCCCATGCGCCCCCTGGGGCACATACTCAGGAATGTCCGTGACCATTTGGTCTTCCTGACCCAGCACGTCACAGATCGGGGTAAACGGCCGATGACAGCGGCCCTTTACCATGTGATTGCTCCGTCCACTGACAGAGCGATCACTTGTTAACAAACCGGAGCATGTCCGGTTCAGCTCCTCCCCTCTCCTCGCACAGATCAGTACGAGAGGAAGGGGGGCAGTGCAGCAGCACTTGTGGGCTGAATCTGAAGTGCCCACAGCGCTGATCTGTGCCCATTCATGCCTTATCCGTGCCTTATATATGCCCATCCATGCTCATACATGGCCATTCATGCCCATCCATGCCCAGCCATGCTCACCCATGCCCATCCTTGGCTCATATATGCTCATCCATGGCTCATACATGCCCATCCATGCTCATATATACCCATCCATGGCTCATCCATGCCACATCAGTGCTTATCCTTGCCACATCTGTGCTCATCCGAGCCTCATCCAAGCCACATCTGTGCTCATCCATGCCACATCTGTGCTTATCCATGTCTTATTCATGCCACATCAGTGCTCATATGTGCCACATCAGTTCTCATCCGTGCCACATCCATGCCACATCAGTGCTTATTTGTGCCACATCAGAACTCATTCGTGCCACATTCATGCCACATCAGTGCTCATCCGTGCCACATTCATGCCATATCAGTACTCATCCTTGCCACAATCATGCCACTATAGTGCCCATCAGTGCCTCACAAAAGTGTAATAGGTAGTCAAATTAGATTTGAAATGTATGCCCCTAGAACATCTGATGGTGCTTCCTGCATGTTGGGCCTCTGTATGTGTCCAGGCTATAGAAAACTCTCACACATGTGGTATCGCCATACTCAGGAAGAGTAGCAGAATATATTTTGGGGGGTAATTTTTGCTATGTACATGCTATGTGTTAGAAATATCTAATAAATGGACAATTTTGTGTAACAAAAAAATGTAATTTCATTTTCTTTTCACATTTTCCAAAAACTTGTGGAAAAAAATGACATGTTCAAAAGACTTATTATGCCTCATAGATTATATGTTGGGGTGTTTGGGGTGTTTGCCTTCCAAAATGGGGTCATTTTTTGGGTGTTTCCATTGTCCTGGTGCTCCAGGGCCTTCAAAAATGTAATAGGTAGTCAAGAAATTAAATGTGTAATTTATGTCCTTAGAACACCTGATGGTGCTCCTTGCATGTATGTGGCCAGGCTGTGTAAAAGCCTCACACAGGTGGTATCGCCATACTCAGGAGGACTAGGAGAATGTGTTTTGGGATGTAGTTGCAAGTATGCATATGCTGTGTGTGAGAAATAACCTGTTAATATGACAATTTTGTGAAAGGAAAAAAAAAAAAAGAAAAAAAAATCTTCATTCTGCAAAGAATTGTGGGAAAAAATTACAACTTCAAATAACTTCAAACCATGCCTCTTACTAAATACCTTGGAATGTCTACTTTCCAAAAAGGAAACAGCAGGTAGCAATTATATCATGGGAAAGAAGCTGCTCCATCCCTGATACACTATTCAAATGATATCTCCCATGGTACTTTGTTGCAGCAATATAAATCACACAATTACAAATTGGTATGTAAAACACAGAAACACTTTTATTGAATAACAAGTTTAAAAATTGACTGGTCTAGACAATTAACATCCTAATCTTGAAACATTCCTACAATACGCACATATACTGCAGGAATACATAAAATAGTTTAAAATAAATTGAATATCCACCAAGTCAACTTATACAAAGTCTTCATCAGGGGTAGGGAAAAAGTGGGGGGAAAAAAAGGCAATTTGGGGGGGTATTTGTACTTTCCTGGCTTTTTAGTGTCCCATGAAATGAGCCGTCAGTACATCAGGTGTGATCAATTTCCAGTGATTGGCACCATAGTTTGTAGACTCTGTAACTTTCACAAAGACCAAATAATATACACAGTTTTTGGTTAATTTTACCAAAGATATGTAGCAGTATAAATTTTGCCCAAAATTTATTAAGAAAAATTACTAATTTGCTACATTTTATAACAGAAACGAAGAAAAATGCATTTTTTACAAAATGTTCTCTTTTTTCATTTATAGCGCAAAAAATAAAACACTCAGTGTTGATTAAATACCACCAAAAGAAAGCTCTATTTGTGTGAAAAAAGGACAAAAATTTCATATGAATACAGTGTTGAGTAATTGTTATTTAAAATGTGAGAGCACTGAAAGCTGAAAATTGGTCTGGCTAGGAAGAGGGTTTAAGTGCCCAGTGGGCAAGTGGTTAAAGGTCAAACTTTTTTTAAAGGTTTTAGTGCTGTCTGTGCCCTTGTTAGGGAGAATCACCCTCTCTATTTGTCCTGTTTACCATTATAATTGAAAGTAAAAGTAAAAGAAAATCCCAAATTTTGGGTTGTCCCCAGAAGGGTATTAGAGGGGAAATCTTCCAATAAGGACACTTGTTCTGGTGATCTAGGGGTCCTCAAGGGATTCCCTTAATTTTCAGGGATTTCCTATCATTTCTTGTTTTGGCTATGGGGCAGGAAGTGAAGGGAAATCTACCCAATGGGACACAAATGGCAAAAAATAAACTGACAGGGGTTATGACCCTCCCTTATTCAATCTAAGAGGAAAAAAAAAGTTTTGTCTATAGTTCTACTTTAAATTGCTCTTTTATTATAGGTATTTATATAGCACTGTCAATTTATGCAGCACTTCACATATATTTTACATTCACATCAGTCCCTGCTTTCAAGAAGCTTACAATCTAAAGTCCCTAACTCACATTCACACAGTAGGGGCAATTTAGACAGGAGCCTATTAATCTATCAGCATGTCTTTGGAGTGTGGGAGGAAACCAGAGTCCCCGGAGGAAACCCATGCAGGCACAGGGAAAACATGCAAACTTCAAGCAGGTAGTGGCGTTGTTGGAATTTGAACTGGCAACCCTAGTTCTGCTAGGCAGAAATGCTAACCACTTAGCCACTGTGCTACCCAGTTGTTAGTGCATTGTCACTTTTTTTTAGCTGCTATGAGGTAGAGATTAGTGATACATTCCCTCTGGTTTTCCTCCTGGGTATTTTTTTGTTTTGTTTTGTTAAAAGGCCCCCATGTCAGTGTCCAGCTACCAATGCCCTTTTTGATAATAGCTTATGGGAAGAATTTAATATCCATAGACATTAATAGGATCTGATACTAAATTTCATGTTTCATGGATTTCAAACAGGAAGAACCACCCACGCATTAAACCCTGGTAGATTAACTCATCCCTAATTACAGATGTGCACTGGTATGAATGAGCCCTATATGTTCAGCAATGACAATCCACCTCTTATTGGTGGTCAGTGACAGAAAGGTAAAGAGATCATTGGGTACTCACTGTTGGTCTCACACTGCTGGCTCTGCAGAGTAATTTCCACCATTATGTTGCAGAGGACGAAAACCTTTTATGACAATTTTCAGGGGCTATATCCCTTTTAAACAACCTGTACCTAATTCAGGTAAGCCTTTGCAACAGTTTTGGTAACATTGCCAACACATGTGACAAATTCAGGTAGTTCTTACTACCGCCAATTTAGGAACCTGTCGCTATGGCAGTGACAAGTCCTTCAAGAAATACTGCCATTTCACAGATTAGGAAATTGGCAGTAATTAAGACCAACTCTGAGTTGGCGTATAGTGTGGGCCATGTCTGTGCCAGGAAGCTGTCAAGAATGTGACATCTTCCCTCACAGAGCTCTATCCATGGCCCAATTCAGCTGTCAAATGGGAGATTCCCAAGCCAAAGCAGAATGCAAACATAGGGGCCAGGAATAGTGGAAGATATTATTAACCAAACATGGCAATGTCCATATTTGGTCAATGACAAGTCCCAGGGAAGGCAGACCTGATGAGGAACTAGTCTAAGAACTCCTCATCAGGCTTCACCCACCCAATCCTATGACTGCAAGGCTGTCATTAAAAGAGCAAGGTGGGCCCGATGGGAAACTAATCTTTGAATTTCCCATCAGGACACCCCACTACAAAACATCTTGGCATACTGTCTGTCTGTATGATGGGTGCAGAGGCTGGGTAGGGAGCTCACAAATGCTGAACTGCACTGAGGATGGAGTGTCCAGGAAGAACTCTCTGGCCTCAGTGGTGCCACTTCCTAAAACACCACCAATTTTGATGTGGAGGTGCAGGGCAATTTTATAATATGTTTTTTTCATTTTCCTCAATTCACGTCTTATGTAGGAAATCTTAATAAATGTAATGCCTGAAACCAGTTTTGCAACTTTGGCATGTGCTAGTAAAACTGCACATATCATTGAATTTATCCTGGTTAATTATACCTTGTGTTTTTTCAGGTCAAATCAGGCTTTCGTTTGGTAGTAAATAGTAATGGCTATCTCCTGATTTTTTGTTTAACTATCAAAAGTGGCAGAACTGCTGCCCGCCAGCCAGCTCGTTCCTTCCGCTCCGCTGCTTATCCCACTGTGAGGGAGCCCGGCGCCGAGGTGACAGGAGCGTGCAGGCAGAATACTCGCTGCCCAGGGGGGAGCAGTCAGCAGGTGAGTGAGCGTGCAGGCAGGTGATGTTGTGGCAAGTGACAATCCGCAACGTGTGGTAGGTGACGTAGTGGAAAGTGACAATCCGCAACGTGTGGCAGGTTACGTAGTGGCAAGTGACAATCCGCAATGTGCGGCAGGTGACGTGGCAAGTGACAATCCGCATCTGGTGGCTGCCCGCAAAAAATGTATTTTCTGGCAGTACTCCTCCTGAAACTAGACTCTGGATCTGCCCCTGTTGCTGCCATACCTACACAGCGGACCCACCGCCCATTCTCTCCTGCCCTCCCCCATGCATTTCTGCAGACAAATGCATTGTCGGGACAAGAGGCAGAAACTGCAGGAGAAAGTCAGCTGACCACCTGACAGCATGAAGGAGAAGGAGCTTTCTGCTGTGAGCAGAGACCCCATGTTGGAAAAGGCATCGCTGGAGGCACGACTGGCACTGTAAGCAAGTAAGTGCCAGCACCATTGATCCAATCCCCACCACCACTGCCTCTGACTGATCCCCCCACCACCACCGCTGCCTCTCACTGAACCCCCCTGCCCATCACCGCATCTGCCTCTGACTGAACCCCCCCACCACCGCTGCCTCTGTCTGAATCCCCCCCACCACCGATGCCTCTGACTGAACCCCCCCACCACCACCACCACGGCCTCTGACTGAACCCCCCACCACCACCACTGCCTCTGACTAAACCCCCCCACCACCGCTTCCTCTGACTAAACCCCCCCTCCCCACCACATCTGCCTCTGACTGAACCCCCCCTCCCCACCATCATATCTGCCTCTGTCTGAATCCCCCCCACCACCACTGCCTCTGACTGAACCTCCCCACCACCACTGCCTCTGACTGAACCTCCCCACCGCCACATCTGCCTCGGACTGAACCCCCTCACCACCACCGCTGCCTCTGACTGAACCCCTCCACCACCACCGCTGCCTCTGACTGAACCCCCCCCACCACTGCTGCCTCTGCTGGAAACCCCCCCCACTACCGCTGCCTCTGACTGAACCCCTGTCACCACCGCTGCCTCTGTCTGAACCCCCCCAACACGCTGCCTCTGACTGAACCCCCACCACCACATCTGCCTCTGACTGACCCCCCCACCACCACCATTTTTGCTGCCTCTGACTGAACCCCCCGCCACCGCTGCCTCTGACTGAACCCCCCCACCACCACCGCTGCCTCTGACTGAACCCCCTCCACCACCGCTGCCTCGGACTGAACATCTCACCACCACTGCCTCTTCTGACTGAACCCCGCACCACCACTACAGTTGCATTGGACGGAACCCCCCCACCACCACCACTGTTGCATGTAAATCTAACTCCCTGATGCATTTAATTTTAGCTTTCATTGTCATTATATAAAATAATGGATGTGGGGGCCTTTTGGTGGGTGTGATCTTTTTTGGGGGGGCAGCATTTAATTTTTGGGCCCAGGCAGCACACTGTCTTGGGCCGGCCCTGCCTCTACTGTTCAGCAGAGCTGCTACAAGGAAGAGTGTCCTCGTTGTTCCAGTTAGTAATGTGGAGTATCCCACAGCTCTCTGAACCCTATCCAAGTTGCTACAGCAATGCATGTTAAAAAGGCAACCCTTAAAGACCGTATTTCCTGAGTGAGTGCGTGAAGATGCTGTTGGCCTGGATGTCGCACTAGGGATAGAACCTGGGACTTTAAAACTGCGGCCCTAGTCAAGGGTAGCGCTACATATGATTTTGACCTACCATAAAAAATACAAATATTATCTAGCAAGTTAACATCTTATCGTAACAAATCACCATGAACTAGGTAGGAAAGCAGTTTTAAATAACGTGTTTCATATGCAGACGACAGATTAATTCTGTAGCCGTAGTGATATCACATGACATGTTGAATGTAATAAGGTATCCATTAGCAGTATGGAAGCACAGCTTCTGAAATCAATTCAGGAAATCCTTAACCAAAAAGTGAGAGATACACGCACAAGCAATGTGTACCTTTCTAAAAAGGAAACATTTGCTAGGGCCTCATGAACACTCTGCATTTAGCTCCGATTGGGTCTGGCATTTAGCCATAGGTAAAGATCACAGGTGCCCAGTCCAGCCCTGCTGTTGGCAGTCTGTGAAATGCTATGAGAGGATGACATTTGATGCAGCTGGCCAGGGCTGGGTGGTGCATGTAGCAGTACTTCTGCTTAGGGCAGTATGCACCCAGGGATGAATGCCTGGAACACAAGAAGTCTATAAGGCTGCCAGCAGTGGGGCTGGAAAGTACAACCGTGCCTTTTGCCCGCAGCTAAACCCAGTGTGCATGGGGCCTACCAGTAAGGCCAAATAAGTTCTGCAGTAATACCCAGTTGCATAAGCAATGATGGTTGTCAAGGAGACTGATGGGGACACAGATGTGCAAGGAGGCTCTTATAGGGACAGAGATGTGTGGAAAGGCTCTGATGGGGTCACACATGTGGGGGAATACTCTAATGGGGACACAGATGTGGAGGAGACTCTGGCAGGGACACGGATATTGATGAGACTCTCGTGGTTGGGCACAGTTATGGGAGAGACTCTGATGGGGACAAAGGTGGGCAAGGAGGCTCTGATGGGGACACAGATGTGTAGAAAGGCTCTGATTGAGACAAAGATGTGGGGAAAGGCTTTGTTGGGGGCACAGATGTGTAGAAAGGCTCTGATTGAGACAAAGATGTGAGGAAAGGCTTTGTTGGGGGCACAGATGTGGGGGATGCTCTAATGGGGACACAGATGTGGAAGGAAACTCTGATGGGGACACAGATGTGGAAGGAGACTCTGACGGGGAGACGGATATGGAGGAGACTCTAATGGGTACACAGATATGGAGGAGACTCTGATGGGTACACAGATATGAAGGAGACTCTGATGGGGACACTGATATGGAGGAGATTCTGAGGAGGACATAGATATGGGAGAGACTCTGATGGGGACACAGCAATGGGGGAGACTCTGATGGGGACACAGATATGGGGGAGACTCTGATAGGGACACAGATATGGGGGAGACTCTGATGGGGACACACATATGCAGGAGACTCTGATGGGGACACAGATATGGGGGGAGACTCTGATGGGGACACAGATATGGGGGGAGACCCTGATGGGGACACAGATATGGGGGAGACTCTGATGGGGACACAGATATGGGGGAGACTCTGATGGTGACACAGATACAGAGGAGATTCTGAGGAGGACACAGATATGGGAGAGACTCTGATAGGGACACAGAAATGGGGGTGACTCTGATAGGGACCACAGATATGGGGGAGACTCTGATAGGGACCACAGATATGGGGGAGACTCTGATAGGGACCACAGATATGGGGGAGACTCTAATGGAGACACAGATGTGGAAGGAGACTCTGATAAGGTCACGGATAAGGAAGACACTCTGATGGGGGACACAGATGTGGGGACACAGATATGGAGGAGACTCTAATGGAGACACAGATGTGGAAGGAGACTCTGATAAGGTCACGGATAAGGAAGACACTCTGATGGGGACACAGATATGGGGAAAACTCTGATAGGGACACAGATATGGGGGAGACTCTGATAGGGACACAGATATGGGGGAGACTCTGATAGGGACACAGATATGGGGGAGACTCTGATAGGGACACAGATATGGGGGAGACTCTGATAGGGACACAGATATGGGGGAGACTCTGATAGGGACACAGATATGGGGGAGACTCTGATGGGGACACAGATATGGGGACACAGATATGGAGGAGACTCTAATGGAAACACAGATGTGGAAGGAGACTCTGATAAGGTCACGGATAAGGAAGACACTCTGATGGGGGACACAGATGTGCACAGAGACTCTGATAGGGACACAGATGTGGAAGGAGACTCTGATGGGGACACGGATATGGAGGACTGTAATGGGTACACACAGGGCCGGTGCTACCACTTGGCAAACGAGGCATCCACCTAGGGCGCACTGCTGCCTAGGGTGCACGGCCACTGGTGTTCCTACCCTCTTCTCTCTGCAGCAAGCAACTAAGTCTCAGCATCAGCAGGCAGCCGCCGCTCTGTTCGCACATAGTGTCAGAGGCGCAGCTGCGGTGGAGGACTGTGTCTGTGTCCCGACTCCCGAATGAATGGAAGCAAGCAAACATTCATTGATGGGTGCTCGTAGGCTGCATTTGATGGGCGCTGGTGAGGCTGCATTGATAGGCGCTGGTAGGCTGCATAGATGGGCGCTTGTAGGCTGCATTTGATGAGCGCTGGTGAGGCTGCATTTGATGGGCGCTGGTGGGCTGAATTCGGTTTGTGCATCATTAAAAAGGTGGGGTGTACGTGGGCAGGGCAAAGGGGTGGAGTCAGGGGTGGAGCCAGGGGGGCAGCAAAATTAGGTTTCGCCCAGGATGTCAAAAATCCTTGCACCAGCCCTGGGAACACAGATATGAACAATGCTCTGATGGGGACACAGATATGGAGGGGATTCTGAGGAGGACACAGATATGGGAGAGACTCTGATGGTAACACAAATATGGGGGAGACTCTGATGGGGACACGGATATGGAGGAGAACATAGACAAAGGAGTGGCTGTGAACGCAGTATCTTTGGATTTTGCCAAAGTACTTGACACAGTTCCCCACACACTGCTAATGTGTAAATTAAAGTATATGTGTAGGCAGATTGCCTACAGGTGCATTAGATAGTTAGTGGCTGGCACAGGCTGTGGGGGGGAAAGAGTTAATGTGTGTGATTCAGTTCCCGGGCTTTTTGGATCCAGCCTACCCACCAGTGATATAAATATGGGAGAAGGCTGGGTTCGGCTGTGCCTTGCAATCTGTCAGAGGCACCGGGTTCCGGGGACAACTATGGCCTGGAGAATGCCAAAATGGACTATCTTTTTGAGGTACGCCTGAGCAGCCACTTAAAGGTAGATATGGACATAATGATATTATTATATTACTGTTCATGTTAGACTGTGCTAAGAGGCTTTTCATTAAAGTTGCATCAACAGGGGGCATGGCCTGGAGCTGCATGCGGTGAGACGTGCTTGAGCTGAGCTCCGCCGGTGGTGACTTTAAAATCTGATCCCAGCAAGCAGAGCCATCGGACCGGTAACTCACCACCAGAGTCCCGGTGCACAACGACATAATGTCAGGGCCGGTGCTACCACTAGGCAAACTAGGCGGCCGCCTAGGGCGCCCTGCTGCCTAGGGGGCACCCGGCCACTGGTTTTCCTACTCTCTTCTCTCTGCAGCAAGCAACTAAGTCTCAGCATCAGCAGGCAGCCGCAGCTCCGTTCACACATAGTGTCAGAGATGCAGCAGTGGTGGAGGACTGTGTCTGTGTCCCGACTCCCGCAGCAAGCAAACATTCATTGATGGGCACTGGTAGTCTGTATTGAAGGACGCTGGTAGGCTGCATTTGATGGGTGCTGGTGAGGTTACATTTGATGGGCGCTGGTGAGGCTGCATTTGATGGGTGCTGGTGAGGCTGCATTTGATGGGCGCTGGTGAGGCTGCATTTGATGGGCGCTGGTGAGGCTGCATTTGATGGGCGCTGGTGAGGCTGCATTTGATGGGCGCTGGTGAGGCTGCATTTGATGGGCGCTGGTGAGGCTGCATTTGATGGGCGCTGGTGAGGCTGCATTTGATGGGTGCTGGTGAGGCTACATTTGATGGGCGCTGGTGAGGCTGCATTTGATGGGTGCTGGTGAGGCTACATTTGATGGGCGCTGGTGAGGCTACATTTGATGGGCGCTGGTGAGGCTGCATTTGATGGGCGCTGGTGAGGCTACATTTGATGGGTGCTGGGTGGGGCTGCATTTGATGGTGCTGGTGAGGCTACATTTGATGGGCGCTGGTGAGGCTGCATTTGATGGGCGCTGGTGAGACTACATTTGATGGGCGCTGGTGAGGCTGCATTTGATGGGTGCTGGTGAGGCTGCATTTGATGGGTGCTGGTGAGGCTGTATTTGATGGGTGTTTTATTAAAAAGGTGGGATTTACATGGGCAGGGAAAAGGGGGCGGGGGGGCGGCAAAATGAGGTTTCGCCTAGGGTGTCAAAAATCCTTGCACCAGCCCTGCATAATGTCACCACCTCGCAGAACGGCTGAGGCGGCTAGTAAACTCGCACAATTCCGCCATCAGGATGGAAAAACACAGGCCCAAGATGGCGGCTCCCTGTGCTCCTCATCTGCAGCGCGCACTGCTGACAGGAGTGAGAGCCTGGAGGCCATTGCTGCATGTCAAACATCCCTCACTACCAGGATAGAGGAGGTAAAGATTGACACGCAGCACTTGAGAGACAGAGTTGGGGAATCAGAACAGCGCCTGGGCTGGGTAGAGGACACCATCCCTCCACTACAGGAGTCATCCGACCAGGCAAATTGCCTCATCGCACAACTGCAACAGAAGCAAGACGACCTTGAGAATTGCATGCGGAGGAACAACCTGCGATTCATAGGCCTCCCTGAAGGTACGGAGGGCAACAACCCAGCTACCTTTTTGGAAGAGCTACTGATTACTGCCTATGGGCGAGAGGCCTTCTCACAGTCAATTTTTGTGGGACGTGCACACCCGATGCCTGCGAAGAAACCACCCCAGGGTGCACCCTCTCAAATCTTTATTGCCAAATTCCTTAACTATAAGGATCCTGATGCTATCCTCCGCTTGTCAAGTGAGAAAGGCAACATACCCCCTCCACAACCACCAGATTATGACCTTCCCCAATTTCTCCGCAGAAGTACAGCGACAATGCAGCCAATTCACTGACATCAAGTGGCGCCTGCGAGTCCACCATCTCAAGTATGCCATGCTGTTCCCTGCTCGCCTCTGGGTTGTCAGAGAGGACAGGGTTCACTTCTTTGAGGAACCAAGGGCTGCCATCGACTGGCTGGACCAACTTAACCCTGCATAAGCCGTGAGTACTATGTGGATGTTTTCCCCATTAACTTATCATTCCACGCTGGTCATTGCCTGGGCCCTTGACACTCCCTAGGAGGAATTGCACTAATATTTAGACTGTCCCTTTTAGTTTGAGACTCGCTTATGTCCCCTTGTTAGTGCGACCTTCCTTACTAACAATATATAACAGCCCAGGCCTGAACATTGCCCTCATACATTCTGGGACTTTCATTTGCCTCAATACTGCTGGCGGGCTCGGAGATACCCCGCGTTTTTTTCCAACTCTACTGCCGTGCACGACCGGTGAGTCACCGGCGTCTAACTGCAGGCGGTAAATTCCAGAGGATTTTCGCCCCCCTCGCTCCTGGAAGACTGTTGGAATAAGTACCCCCTCAAATGACTTCAGTACCCATGTTTTTAAGTAAGCTGCCCCAGCCAGTGTCACCCTCTGTGTGGTCACTGAGCTGGCGTCCAATACGACACTCCTACAAGTTAGACACCTTGTTTGGGACTTATGCTCGCACAAGCTGGGGTGTGTGCAGAGCTTAGAGGGTTAGGGTTTTGTTATTACTAATACTCAAGTTTTTGGTGTCTATAACATATATTCTTTGCACGAATATGACCATTGATATGCCAATGTTTAAGGATTTATTGCATTATGGATATACTTGCACGGGCGCATCACAACAACAATGTGAAATCAAGACATGTGAGCCTACCCGGCTCAACCGCCATCTCATGCTATACTTATGGTCAGCCTAAAGTTCCTGACATGGAATGTTTGTGGATTGGGTGATAAACTGAAACGCACCGCAGTTTTCTCCTTCCTTAAAAATCAGAGGGCTGATGTGGTGGTACTGGTGGAGACTCATGTGCAGGGACAACTGCAGCGGGCGCTGCGGTGCCCCTGGATTGGTTGGGCATACCATTCTGCCCATACCTCATACTCCACGGGCGTCTCAGTGCTAGTGGCCAAATCAGTACCCTTTGAGGTCCAATCTGTGGTACTAGATCCCCAGGGCAGATATGCGTTGGTGTAAATACCCAAGTATATCAGCAATATGGTTAGGAGATTTTAATATGGTAACCAATCCCTCCCTTGACCACCTGGGACAAGGCTCACAAACACCCATGCCAGACCATGACACTAGGTTCAGCAGACTAATGACAAGTTTTGACTTAGGGGATACCTGGCGACACCTCTACCCAAAGCGCCAAGCTTACTGTACAAACTGGCAGTGGAGCCCCTGGCAGTGGCACTTAGAGAACGTCCGGATGTCCATGGCCTAGCCTCAGGCATAGTGGAGGAAAATGTTGGAGTCTACGCCGATGACATGATACTATATCTCTCTGACTCAGGTCCCTCCCTCCAGACGGCCCTACAGATTATCAAGAACTTTGGTAGGTTCTCAGGGCTCAAAATGAACTGGGACAAGTCTCAAATCCTTCCCGTTGATATATTCCCCCATCGAGAGAACAGGCTAATTTACCCCTAGTAAGAGTGAGTACTCTTAAACACCTGGGCATACAGATCTCCAGGTCCTTGACAGACTTTACCCCCCTAAATGTGGAACCCCTAATCCCATTCGTTAAGTCTAGGATCCAAATATGAGCATGACTACCAGTGGGGATGATGGGTCGTATAGGCCTAATCAAAATGATACTTTTACCAAAAATCCTATATGTGATATGGCACTCCCCAATATATATCCTCCTCAAATACTTTAAAATCATGGACATGCGTCTACAATCCTTCATATGGGGACCAGGCAGGCACAAACTCTCATGGAAAACACTACAGTGTTCGACGATATTGGGGGGCTTTGTGGTCCCAGATGTTGGGACCTACTATTTGGCCGCACAACTCTCACATTTCTATCACATAGATAAGTCAGATAAATATAGGTATTTGGCCTTAGTATCTGATCCAACAGACTCACGCTTCCCACACCCCTTTTGTGATATACTTAGAGGACTGAAGGGCGCGATGATATCTCCTCATCGCTCCAAATTCTCATTCCAATACAAAAGGGTTTGGGACCTGATGACCTCCAGGCTGGACTATTCAGTGCTTTATGATAACACCCCTCTTTGGTACAACAAACATCTTCCGGAGCTCTTTCAGGTACCTGACCCCTCAATCTGGATATCCCGGAGAATATATTTACTGTCACATGTACTCCATAATGGAGAAATTAAAACTTTTGACCAGCTCAAAATTTAATTTAATCTCCCAAATCATATGTTATTTCGCTTCTTTCAGTTACGCCATGCCCTCCACACCTAGTTCATGACCATGCATCTGGCATTATCTTCCCTAGACATACTCACAGTGATTCTTCGCGAAGAACCACGCCAGCTAATAGCCCTCTTTTATAATATGCTTACCACGCCCTCTACAACCAAACTAGCATACTCAGTTAAACAGAAATGGACAGATGGGGCAGGTGAAACAGAAGACGAGGACTGGGGTGACATACTGGAGACTCCCAAACTGGTTTCTCCTAAACTGTCTGACAGGCTTAAACAAACCTACATCGCCCATAGAGCCTACCTAACCCCACAACGTATGGCAAAATTCTGCCCATCTCGCAGCGATAGGTGCCCCAGATGTCTGATTGCTGTTGGTACCTTTGACCACATCATCTGGCAGTGCCCTCGGATCCAGGGATAATGGTCTCAAATCGTTCAAATTCTTGCATGATCAAATGGGTTCACCTGTATCCCTGGACCCCAAACAATGTCTATTGGGTCTATTCCCTGAAGAGAAAATAGATAAATTTACACATCACTTCTTACATGAAACTCTGTTTACAGCAAGGAAAATAATAGCTCGTAACTGGATTCAGGCGGCGGCTCCTATGTTATCTGCCTGGATCGCAGAGATTAAAAACACACTGCCATATAAAAAAGTGGTTTACGCGAACAGGGGATGCCCAGCCAAATATAATAAAATCTGGGACAGATGGCTGAAATCCCCTACAACTTGCATCTCGTAATTGTGCCTGATACATGTTATGCCTGTACAATTTACTGCTTGGATTATGCTCTGTCAATATGCAAATATACAATATATATGGTCTCTTTACGTACATTAAAAAATAACACCAAAAAATACCGGCTGAACTCATTTTATTGGTTTGATAATTATTTTTCTATTTTTACTTTGAAGTTTATTGAGCAGCACAACTATATTTACTATGTATGTTACATTGTACAATTTTTCTTGCATCACTCTTTTGTATTAAAATGAAAAACTCAATAAACTTTTGTTTCTAATTAAAAAAAAAAGTTGCATTAACTGTTCTGGGCCTGGTCTGAAGTCATTCAAGGGGTGCATGTTGGTTCTGGCATATTCAAAAGAACCTGGGTCTGTAAAGCAAATGTGGGGTATGAAGCTCAGCTGCTACAAAAGATTTAATTGGCAAGTTAAAGCGGAATTCCGTCCTAAAAAAAAATAATTTTAAAGTCAGCAGCTACTAACACTGTAGCTGCTGACTTTAAATAAGTACTTACCTGTCCTGGGTGCCCGCGATGTCGGCCGCCCGAGGCCGACCCGTCCCTCGGCTCTCGGGTCCCGGCACCGCCATCCTAGGAAAGGGAAACAGGCAGTGGAGCCTTGCGGCTTCACTGCCAGTTTCCTACTGCACTTGCGCGAGCGGCGCTCCGTTCTGTGAATGGCCCAGTGGTGTTCTGGGAACACACACATTTCCCAGAAGACAACGGGGCCGCTCACCGAGGAGAAGAACTCACCGTGGAATAGGAAGAGGCAGATTAGGAAGACTGCCTAGCAACAAGGGTTTAGGTAAGTTAAATTTTTTTTTTTTTTTTTTTTTTTTTCAGGATTTTTGGTGATTTTTTTTTTCAGGGTGGCCCTCCACTTTAAGCAAGACAAGCAGTGTAGTTTCTATGGGTAACCAAGCACTAGTTCAAGACACAACGCAACCAATCTTTAGGTAAAGGTGACAGGTCCTCCGGTTGCGAGGGGATGGATGTTCTAGCTCCCTCCCTAGCTGTCAGTTTCCAGTAGCAACAGGAACCTAACCCGTGTTATGGAGATCCACAACCTGGTCAAATGGTATGGGAGTGAAGGAGTTAACAAGTGCGCGTATGAGGTCCGCGCTAGGTGCAATTCGGGACCCATTCTGTTACTGGAAGTGAGGTAACAAAAGTACGTTGGACTGGTGGAGAGGGCGCAGGTTCATCATGTCCCTCCTAATGCAACATACATTAAGTTAAAGTGTGTAGTGACACGGGACAGCACTTTCAGAGAACTCTGTACTTATACCACTGCACACAGTGTTACGGCTCATCTCTAAGTCGGGTAACTGCCTTAATGTTAGACTTTCACATGACCGCAGTGCCCACCGGGTCCTGAACATTGATGAGTGCATGAAAATTCAGTTTGTACTGTAAATGGATAGCAAACTGACTAAAAGACCTTGTTCAGAGAGTAGTTGTTAATGATTTATACTCTGAACGGTCTAAGGTTATTAGTGGTGTACCCAAAGGTTCAGTGTTGGAACCCTTACTTTTTAATAAATTTATAAATGATATAGGGTCTGGGATTAAAAGTGCCCTTTCAGTGTTTGCAGATGACACCAAGCTATGCAGTGGAATAACATCCTTAAGATGTCTCCAACTTACAAGCTGATCTCAATGCACTGTTTAATTGCCAATAGCTTCCGTCTCGTACTTGCTTCAGAGCATGCATGGTTTTTGGTGCGGCGGAACAGTATACAGACAAGCGTTTTTTCCGATAGTAATTTGTTCCGTCGGAAAAATATAGAACATGTTCTCTATCTAAGTTCGTCTGAATTTTCGACGGAAAAAGTGCGATGGGGCATACACGCGGTCGGAATATACGATGAAAAGCTCCCATCGGACTCTTTCTATCGGAAATTCCGCTCGTGTGTACGCGGCATAACAGGTTTTCTTCTAGGATTGCCCTGTATTTGGCTCCATTCAACTTCCCATCAACTCTGACCAGCTTCCCTATCTCTGCTGAAGAAAAGCATCTCCACAACATGATGATGCCACCACCATGTTTCATGGTGGGGATGGTGTGTTCAGGGTGATGTGCAGTGTTAGTTTTCCGCCACACATAGCATATTTTCTTATAACCTAACCCTGCTTTAAACTTCTCCACAAATGTATCCCTGACCTCTTTGGTGTGTCCCTTGGCCTTCATGATGCTGTTTGTTAACTAAGGTTCTCTAACAAACCTCTGAGGGCTTCACAGAAAAGCTGTATTTATACTGAGATGCAATACCCAAAGGTGGACTCTAGTTACTAGTCAGGTGACTTCTGAAGGCAATTGGTTCCACTAGAATTTAGTTAGGGATATTAGAGTAAAGGGGGCTGAATACAAATCCCAATAAAAAACATTTAGTTTTTGGTTGTAACATGACAAAATGTGGATACTTTCTCAAGGCACTACACATATATATATATATATATATATATATATACATATATATATATATATATATATATATATATATATATATATATATATATATATATATATATACATAATATACATACATACACAGTATCTCACAAACGTGAGTACACCTCTCACATTTCTGTAAATATTTTATTATATCTTTTCATGTGACAACACTGAAGAAATGACACTTTGCTACAATGTAAAGTAGTGAGTGTACAGCTTGTATAATAGTGTACATTTCCTGTCCCCTCAAAATAACTGAACACAACATAGCCATCTCCAGGGGGTGGCTATCGAGGCTGGAGCCCCGAATCTGGAGCCCATAGCCCCGAGTCTCTTGCATCCCTGCCTAACCAGTGGGTCGCGGCTGCGGCGGGCAGCATTAGAAGTGGAGAAGAGAGATGAGTGGGCGGACGAGCAGAGATTACATCAACTCTCTCCGCCCACACAGCCAGGCTACTTCAATGTGGGAGCGATGTGCGGCGGGGAGCAGAGAGATGACATCATCTCTCACTGCCCACCACACATCAGTGCTCTTTCGCCCTGACAGTGCGGGCCTCTTAAATGACGGAGGTGCGGCAGGGAGCAGAGAGATTACATCATCTCTCACTACCCGCCCCGCATCTCCTCTCTCCTGCCCTCACTAAATGGACCAGTGCTGCCAGCCTGCCACCAATGCAGTGACAATGCACATTTGGTGGCACTGGCTGGCATGGCAAGTGACAACCCACATCTAGTGGCAGGTGACGTGGCAAGTGACAATCTGCTAATGGTAGCAAGTGACGTAGCAAGTGACAGTCTGCAAATGGTGGCAGGTGACGTGGCAAGTGACAATCTGCAAATGGTGGCAAGTGACAATCTGCAAATGGTGGCAAGTGACGTGGCAAGTGACAATCTGCAAATGGCAGGTGACCTGGCAAGTGACAATCTGCAAATGGTGGCAGGTGACGTGGCAATCTGCAAATGGTGGCAGGTGATGTGGCAAGTGACAATCCACACCTAGTGGCAGGTGACAAGTTAAAAAGCTGCATCTGGTGACAGGCGATGGTGGCAAGTAACATGATGCATCTGATGGCAGGAGATGTAGCATGTGACACGCCCAGGACTCCCACTGATTCTGCATTATGGTGAGTTGAACCACTTCATTATATATTAGAATGTAACAATAGAAACAATGCGCTTCGATCACCCTGACACCATATCAACCATGGTGCCATGATGATTGAAATGCCAACGCCAACACCAGCCTTTGCCCGCAAATAATTGCTTACCACCAGCGTGCGCCCCCCCCCGGGCCTGCAAAAAGGTTGGTGACCACTGCTTTGGGCTCTAGGCCCAGTTCTTTTGCAGACCTAGCAATGCCCCTGCACACAGCCATTAAAGTCTAAACCGCCGGCAACAACAGTGAGTACACCCCTAAGTGAAAATGTCCAAATTGGGTCCAAAGTGTCAATATTTTGTGTGGCCACCATTATTTTCCAGCACTGCCTTAACCCTCTTGGGCATGGAGCTCACCAGAGCTTCACAGGTTGTCACTGAAGTCCTCTTCCACTCCATGATGACATCATGAAGCTGGTGGATGCTAGAGAGAGACCTTGCGCTTCTCCACCTTTCGTATGAGGATGTCCCACAGATGCTCAATAAGGTTTAGGTCTGGAGACATGCTTGGCCAGTTCATCATCTTTACCCTCAGCTTCTTTAGCAAGGCAGTGGTCATCTTGGAGGTGTGTTTGGGGTCGTTATGTTGGAATACTGCCCTGTGGCCCAGTCTCCAAAGGGAGGGGATCATGCTCTGCCTCAGTATGTCACAGTACATGTTGGCATTCATGGTTCCCTCAATGAACTGTAGCTCCCCAGTGCTGGCAGCACTCATGCAGCCCCAGATCATGACACTCCCACCACCATGCTTGACTGTAGGCAAGACACATTTGTCTTTGTACTCCTCACCTGGTTGCCACCACACACGCTAGACACCATCTAATCTAAACCAAATAAGTTTATCGGTCTCATCGGACCACAGGACATGGTTCCAGTAATCCATGTCCTTAGTCTGCTTGTCTTCAGAAAACTGCGGGCTTTCTTGTGCATCATCTTTAGAAGATGCTTCCTTCTGGGACGACAGCCATGCAGACCAATTTGATGCAGTGTGCGGCGTATGGTCTAAGCACTGACAGGCTCACCCCCCACCCCTTCAACCTCTGCAGCAATGCTGGCAGCACTCATACGTCTATTTCCCAAAGACAACCTCTGGATATGACGCTGAGCACATGCACTCAACTTCTTTGGTCGACCATGACAAGGCCTGTTCTGAGTGGAACCTGTCTTGTTAAACCGCTGTATGGTCTTGGCCACCGTGCTGCAGCTCAGTTTCAGAGTCTTGGCAATCTTCTTATAGCCTAGGCCAGTGACAGCGAACCTTTTTGAGCCTGAGTGCCCAAACTGCAACACAAAACCAACGTACAGTATTCATTTCAAAGTGCCAACATATACAGAACTTGATGAGCGTGTACTGTGATGTCTGGGGGTGAACATGGGACACTTCCGAAATCATCATGTATTCACTATGTAGTCATAGTGTTTTGTACAAGAAGATCTAAAACTAGAACACATTTTGACAAAAGTTACATTTTTTGGAAGCTGTCCTAGCATTGTGCAATCAAATTCCAGTATCACTATTCTACTAACTATACATTAATATTCAATACAATCAAGTTGCATGACAGGTGCGCTTTAAATTACTAGTTGTTCAGTAGAAGCACCGGCTGGATGATAAAGAAATCCTGTTACAGGGGGTGACATGCAACCAGCAACTCTCCAGCTGCAGCAGAACTTCCAGTCCCACCATGCCCTGCTGGGGCACATTATGCACTCTTTGTTTGACAAGGTATGTTGAGATCTGTACTTCTACTCCAGCTGTAGACGTACTGGTTGCCCTGCATTGCTGTAGCAGAAGACTACTTGTAAAATCTCTCATTCCTGACTATGTTCACAGTCCTATATGTCCAGGAAACATCCTTCTGAACGTGAACACTCAAGGACAACGGTAGCAATGCTTTGCCAATGCGGTTCACTCACAATGCCTGTGCAGTTCATTGCATGTCGAATGCAAACTCCCAGCAGCAGCTCTACACCTCCTCTCTATATAATGCCAGTGATTCTGGACTGTCTGTCATGTGACTCTGGTGTCATGAAATACAAGAGGATGGCAGGGACAAAAACTATATGTATTTACATCTCACTGTACTGCAGTGGTCTCTGCTAAATCTAGCAGGCATTCCCAGCCAGATAAACCTGAATAGCCAACACAAAGCATCATGGCATCAAAGCTCATATCCTACAGAAAATGCTTCTCTGACAGCTTTGATAGAGAGTAACACAGACAGCATATACACATTATTCTGACCATACCCTTCCATATTTTGTGGCAATGTTGGGAACAAGAAGAAAAAAAAAGGTCCCCAAGGAATTGATTATTTTTGAAGAGGCACAGAAACAGTGTACACAGCTAAACACATTTATTCCCCACACAGCATGCCGATGTACGTCTGCAGAATGGCACAGCTGGGCAAATGGGCGTATCTGTAAGCATAGTTGCCAACATTGCAAAAAAAAAATTCAGAACACTTTTTTGCACGCAGGCGGAGCCTGCTATAATTAAGGGGCGTGGCATTCATTTGTAGGCGGGGCATAATATAACAGAAAAATGCGGCACGCGAAGCTCGCTGCGGCAAAAAATGGGTGTGGCTTGACCGAAATAGTGGGCGTGTCTTAAATGGGCGTGGCTCGAAAGAGGTGTGGTATGAGATGAATGAGGGATGGAGGGAGAAAGAAAGAAAGAGGGAGAGAAAGAAAAAGAAAGAGAGAAAGAAAAAGAGAGAAAGAAAGAGGGATGGAGGGACAGCAGGCCCAGATCCTACACCACAATAGAAATCTGTATTCCAGAAAGTTTAACAAATCAGCAGATAAAGATACTCCAAACATCTGGTGTTGGCGCTTCAATCATCCCGGCACCATGGTTGTTATGGTGTCAGGATGATTGAAGTGCATTATTTCTATAATTACATTGTAATATAGAATGAAATTATTTAACTCACCATAATGCAGAATCAGTGGAAGCCCTGAGCATGTCACCTGCCACATCGCCTGCCACCAGATGCCATCAGGTGTCCCCAGTGGAGTCCTCCCTTACATCAGGCATTTCCAGCTGACTCCTCCCTTACATCAGGCATTGCCAGCAGAGTCCTCCCTTACATCAGGCATTGCCAGCAGAGTCCTCCCTTACATCAGGCATTGCAGAGGAGTCCCCCTTACATCAGACATTGCAGCGGAGTCCCCCTTACATCAGACATTGCAGCGGAGTCCCCTTTACATCAGACATTGCAGCGGAGTCCCCCCTTACATCAGACATTGCAGCGGAGTCCCCCTTACATCAGGCATTGCAGCGGAGTCCCCCTTACATCAGGCATTGCAGAGGAGTCCCCCTTACATCAGGCATTGCAGAGGAGTCCCCCTTACATTAGGCATTGCAGCGGAGTCCCCCCTTACATCAGACATTGCAACGGAGTCCCTTCTTACATCAGGTATTGCAGCGGAGTCCCCCCTTACATCAGGCACTGCCAGCAGAGTCCGGTCTTTACACCAGGCATCCCCCAATGGAGTCAGGCATTCCCAGCAGTGCAGAATGGGACAAAATAGCCAGGTGGCTGCCAATAGCAATTGAGCTGCGGCGCCGACCACCCCCGCCCCTTCCCACATCAGGTCGCAGCGGGGCGGGAGTTGGGCGGTGCCACAGCTCAAATTCTATTGGCAGTCACCCGGCCATTACTAAATAGTAATTTGGCCTCCGGGAAAATAGCGGCCGGTGGAGACATTGTCTCTGTCAGCCACAGACCTCTAGCGGCGGCGAAAAAAAAAAAAATCGGTACAATTAGAATTTCCCAAGACATTTCCCGGGAATATCTAAATCCGGGAAAGGGGGCTAAATCCCGGGAATGTCCTGGGAAATTTGTGACAGTTGGTAAGTATGCCTGTAAGTCCCATTAAATTCCCCGCCGTGCCATTGTGTGCGCGCCGCCGGTGGCACGCGCACCGGCCGGGAGCTCTGTGAGTTGGGTCGTGGGTCCCGCGGACTCGATTGCCGCGGGGATACCCGCGATCGCCTCACGGAGAGGACGAATGGGGAGATGCTGATGTAAACAAGCATCTCCCCGTTCTGCCTAGTGACAGTGTCACTGATCTCTGCTCCCTGTCATCGGGAGCAGAGATCAGTGACGTGTCACAGCTAGCCCATCCCCCGTACAGCTAGAACACATCCTTAGTACTGACTTAACCCCTTCCCGCCCCTTTGTGGTTAACCCCTTCGCTGCCAGTGTCATTTACACAGGAATCAGTGCATTTTTATAGCACTGATTGCTGTATAAATGACAATGGTCCCAAATATGTGTCAAAAATGTCCGATATGTCCGTCATAATGTTGCAGTCACAATAAAAAAAAAAAAAAAAAATAATCGCTGATCGCCGCCATTACTAGTAAAAAAAAAATTATTAATAAAAATGCCATAAAACTATCCCCTATTTTGTAAACGCTATAACTTTTGCGCAAACCAATCAATAAACGCTCATTGCGATTTTTTTAACCAAAAATATGTAGAAGAATACGTATCGGCCTAAACTGAGGAAAAAAAGTGTTTTTTTAATTATTTTTTGGGGATATTTATTATAGCAAAAAGTAAAAAATAATGGGTTTTTTCAAAATTGTCGCTATTTTTTTGTTTATAGCGCAAAAAATAAAAACGGCAGAGGTGATCAAATACCACCAAAAGAAAGCTCTATTTGTGGGGAAAAAAGGACGTCAATTTTGTTTGGGAGCCACGTCGCACGACCGCGCAATTGTCAGTTAAAGCGTCGCAGTGCCGAATCGCAAAAAGTGCTCTGGTCAGGAAGGGGGTAAATTCTTCCGGGGCTGAAGTGGTTAACAACGCTTGCCACAGCACTGCAATAATACACCCATCAGCCGACTCAGTTCCCGGGCACAAGACTGGCCTATGATTGGGCATCTCCCCACCACATGTTCCGCCTGCCATCCAACCCGGAGCAACTCTTCTTCTCGTCGATGCCCATCCTAGACACGGCCCCCTATTGGCTCAATCTCCACCACATGTACCGCCTGCCATCCAACCCAGAGCAACCCTTCATCTCGTCCACGCCCATCCTAGACACATCACCCCTGGTCCCAGAGACTTGTGGGAGATGTAGTTCTATGGGGAGAGGAGCTGTGCATGATATACAGGATTTTCTCACGTGCCCACAGAGAGGGCTCGGTGTGCCGGCTGTGGCACGCGTGCCATAGGTTGGCCATCACTGGCCTAGGCCATCTTTATGTAGCGCAACAATTCTTTTTTTCAGATACTCAGAGTTCTTTGCCATGAGGTGCCATGTTGAACTTCCAGTGACCAGTAAGAGAGAGACCAATAACACCAAATTTAACACACCTGCTCCTCATTCATACCTGAGACCTTGTAACACTAAGGAGTCACATGACACCGGGGAGGGAAAATGGCTAATTGGGCCCAATTTGGACATTTTCACTTAGGGGTGTACTCACTTTTGTTGCCAGCGGTTTAGATATTAATGGCTGAGTTATTTTGAGGGGACAGCAAATTTACACTGTTATACAAGCTGTACACTCACTACTTTACATTGTAGCAAAGTGTCATTTCTTCAGTGTTGTCACATGAAAAGATATAATAAAATATTTACAAAAATGTGAGGGGTGTACTCACTTTTGTGAGATACTGTGTGTGTGTGTGTGTGTGTGTGTGTATATAAAACAGCTTCAACTCTTCTGGGAAGGCTGTCCACAAGGTTTAGGAGTGTGTCTATAGGAATGTTTGAGAAGCGCATTTTTTTAGAAGCGCATTTGTAAGGTTAGGCACTGATGTGGATGAGAAGGCCTGGCTTGCAGTCTCCACTCTAACTCATCCCAAAGGTGTTCTATCAGGTTGAGGTAAGTTCCTCCACCCTAAACTCGCTCATCCATGTCTTTATGGACCTTGTTTGTGAGCAGTCATGTTGGAACAGGAAGGGGCCATCCCCAAACTGTTCCCACAAAGTTGGGAGCATGAAATTGTCCAAAATGTCTTGGCATGCTGATGCCTTAAGAGCTTCCTTCACTGGAACTAAGGGGCCAAGCCCAACCCCTGAAAAAAAACAACCCAACACCATAATCCCCCCTCCACCAAATCATTTGGACCAGTGCACAAAGCAAGGTCCATAAAGACATGGATGAGCGAGTTTAGGGTGGAGGAACTTGACTAGTCTGCACAGAGTCCTGATCTCAACCCGATAGAACACCTTTGGGAGGAATTCGAGCAGAGACTGCGAGCCAGGCCTTCTCTCCAACATCAGTGCCTGACCACCCAAATGTACTTCTGGAAGAATGGTCAAACATTCCCATTGACACACTCCTAAACCTTGAGGACAGCTTTCCCAGAAGCTGTGTGGGCCAACTCAATATTGAACCCTACGGACTTAGACTGTAATGCCATTAAAGTTCATATGCATGTAAAGGCAGTTGTCCCAATACTTTTGGTAATATAGTATATATAAGACGGCCAGTATGGTGGCCTTAATTTATGGGAGGAGCCCGGAGGGTATTTAACCACTTCAGCACCGGCCTATAGTCAAATGACGTCCACAGATGGGATCTCCCATCCTGGGTGGACGTCATATGACGGCCTCGGGTTCCCGGCCGCCTAGGGGGCGTGCGCGCGCCCCCCTCGTTGCTCGGGACCCGGTGCGTGTGCCCGGCGGCCGCAATTACCCGTTAACCGGGCCGGACCGTGGATCTGTGTGTGTAAACACACAGATCCACGTCCTGTCAGCTCAGAGGAGAGCGATCTGTGTTCCCAGTACAGAGGAACACTGATCGGTCTCCTCCCCTTGTCCGTCCCAGCCCCCTACAGTTAGAAGCATTCCCTAGGAAACACATTTAACCCCTCCCCGCCCCCTAGTGGTTAACCCCTTCACTGCCTGTCACATTTACACAGTAATCAATGCAATTTTATAGCATTGATCGCTGTATAAATGTGAATGGTCCCAAAAATGTGTCAAAAGTGTCCGATTTGTCCGCCATAATGTCGCAGTCACGAAAAAAAAAAAATCGAGATCGCCGCTATTACTAGTAAAAAAAATAAATAAATTTTTTTTTTTTAAAAAATGCCATAAATCTATCCCGTATTTTATAGATGCTATAACTTTTGCGCAAACCAATCAATATACGCTTATTGCGATTTTTTTTACCAAAAATATGTAGAAGAATACGTATCGGCCGAAACTGAGGAAAAAATGTGTTTTTTTTTTTAAATTGGTATATTTATTATAGCAAAAAGTAAAAAATATTGTGTTTTTTTCAAAATTGTCGCTCTTCTTTTGTTTATAGCACAAAAAATAAAAACCGCAGATGTGATCAAATACCACCAAAAGAAAGCTCTATTTGTGGGAAAAAAAGGACGTCAATTTTGGGTACAACGTCGCACGACCGTGCAATTGTCGTTTAAAGTGCGACAGCGCTGAAAACTAAAAATTGGTCTGGGAAGGAAGGGGGTGAAAATGCCCTGTATTGAACCGGTTAAGCAGCCCACTAGCCCATGTTCTTTGTTGGTTCAGTGTGCGATACTACACGTCACTGGGCCGACTCTTCCCAGCTCACCTCATGTTCGTGAGTCTGTGCATTCGATCACAAGTGCATTTCGGCCTTTCTGTTCGTGGTCTTCATCGGCGGTTCCTGCTCACTGTCGCAGGTAGTATTCGAACCTTTTCGTATCATGTGCAATCTTACGATTCGTTATGCTTCCTATCCCGCATCCCTTTCCTAAAAAACCTGCCTCCGAGTTGTTATCGGCCATGTCCTGACATCATTCGGCACAGGCGTAGTACATGTCTGTCGTTGTCCGATATTACTCGACATAGGCTTTACTGGTAATAAGATCACTGTCCATGGGGTTGCCGTCTCATCCATTTGGAGATGATCATGTATTGTTTGTACAGGTTCTGTGGCTGACTGAGGTGGTAATTAGACCCACCCGGTGCCTTGTCTGAACTTTGATTAGCCTGGGGGGCTGGGTGGTTGGTATGTGTTTCGGTTTCAGAGTAAGGGGTGGCATACACTCTACAACCAATTCATATCAGATTCATCTAATACTCCTTACTACCGATTCGTATCGGATTCATTTCATACATTTTACAACCGATTAGTATTGGAGTCATTTCTCTTTACAACCGATTCGTATCAGATACAATGCATACCTTCTACCGCTGCCATTCATCGTATCCTCCATGACGTGTGTTTTAGTTCCGGCAGTGGATCTAACGAATCGTTTGGACGCGGTTCTTCTCTCATTTATTTACCAAGCCAAAGTTATTTTCTGTGCGTCATGCACGGCGCCACGCCACAATCTTCACATGTATTGCACACCCGCTCCAGTCCAATGCGAACCCAGTCGCACGGTCACTGTCACAGGTAGGATTAGTTACCATGTTTTGTCATGTCAAAATTCGTGGCCACTCGCGGTGTGGCCCATATCATGTGTTTGGTTCTCGCAGTAATTCATTCGTACGCACTTCTCGCGTTCTATTTTCGACACCAAACCCTGTTGTTTTGCCCCGTGCACGGCATCACGCCACACCTTCCCGATATGTTGCACTCCAGCCACAGTCTGCGCAAACTCACTCGCATGGCCCACTGTCGCAAGTAAGATTTGTTACCATATTCTTTATATCCTACCATTCGTTGTCTCCCAAATTGTTCGTTAGTTCCCCCTACGGAACCTACGAATCAAACGGACGTTGTCCTTATCCCTTATACTGCTCACTTAAGGGTACGGTAAGCCGCCAAACAAACCAGGTGTTTCTATCCTTTTCTCAGTAACCCAATTCTATTTAGTTGAGACCCTTGCAGCTATGCAAAACCGTCTCAGCAGCCTGTCCCTCTTGTCGAGACCCTTGCAAAACGCAATATCTCAGCAACTTCTCACTCATCAAAAAAAAATAAATAAACCCTTTGCCACCACGCAATCTCGGCCCAGCAACCTGACACCTGTTGATACCCTTGCAACCACGGAAATCATCTCAGCAGTCTGACACCCTTGTTAAGACCCTTGCGAAACGCAACATCATCTCAGCAACCTCTTACTTGTCAAAACAAAACAAAAAAAATAAAAATAAATAAATAAAAATAAATAAATAACCCCTATGTCACCATGCAATCTCGGCCCAGCAACCTGACACCCCTTGCAACCATGCAAAATCGTCTCAGCAGCCTGACACCCTTGTTGAAACCCTTGCAAACGCAATACCGTCCCAGCAGCCTCACACTCATCGAGACCCTTGCAACCACGCAATCCCGTCTCGAGCAACCTCCCACTCATCAAGACCTTTGTGACCACGCAGTCTCGCCTGAGAAACCTGACATTCATTAACACCCTTGCAGCCAGACAAATCATCTTAGCAGCCTGACACTCTTGTTGAGACCCTTGCAAACGCAATATTGTCTCAGCAGCCTCACTCACCGAGACTCTTGCAAACACAATATTGTCTCTGCAAACCCGACACCCATTGAGACCCTTGCAGTTATGCAATATTGTTTCAGCAGCCTGACACTCATTTGAGACCCTTGCAAAACGCAATATCGTCTCAGCAACCTCACACTCGTCTAGACCTTTGCAACCACGCAATCTCGTCTCAGCAACATGACACCCATTTAGACCCTTGCAGCCATACAAAATCATCTCAGCAGTCTAACACTCTTTTGAGATCCTTGCAAAACGCAATATTGTCTCAGCAACCCCTCATGCGTCGAGACCCTCGCAACCACACAATATCATCATAAAAAAAAAAAAACCTCATACTCATCAAGACCCTTGCAATCACGCAATATCGTCTCAGCAGCCTGACACTCACTGAGACCCTTGCAACCACGCAATATCATCTCAAAAGGCCTCATACTCATCGAGACCCTTGCGATCACACAATATCATCTCAGCAAACCAGTCTGAGACCCTTGCAACAACGCAATTCCGTCTCAAAACAAACCTCATACTCATCCTTGCAACCACGCAATATCGTCTCAGCAAACCAGACTGAGGCCCTTGTGACCACGCAATATCGTCTCAGCAAACCAGACTGAAACCCTTGCAACCACGCAATGTCGTCTCAAAAACAAGCCTTCATATACAGTCTCAATCCCATGATTAAGTCTTCATGACGAAACATGTCGGGGCATAGCATCAGGGATCGGGTGAGACGGGTATTAGAAAGCGCAGTACCGCGACCACCATACACTGGTTTTGCTGTTTGGAGTTGTGCTGTTACAGCTTGCTGTGCTGTGCTGTTTTGAGCTTGCAGTGAATTTTAAAGATGTGAGTTTAATGGTGGAGGAGTGTGTGTTATTTTAATAAATATCATTACGTTATTGCACTATTGGATCATTTTCTTTTTTCATGTGGAGAGAGCTCTTTAGCATTACACTCTGGATATGTAAAGGTGAACCATTGGAGACCATTTATTTCCCCTTTCTGTGTGGGATAAAGCTTTGTGGCCCAACACGAGAGTGTGGGGGAAAGGAGCTGGTGAGTGTATTAACCTAAGGGGAGTGGATTCACAGTCACAGAGGTGTGGTGGAAGAGTTACTTAAAGTGGAGATCTACACTGTATCACGTCACGGATCAATATTTTTTGGACTTTTTTTTACACATTTGTGGACTTATTTTCACTGGTGTTTATATATATATATATATATATATATATATATATATATATATATATATATATATATATATATATATATATATAGTTATTATATATATTTTTGTGTACAGTTATATTATTCACTTAATTGGTTATGCGCACTATATTTGTGAATTTATATTAATTTGATGCACAGTAGTAGGAAGGAGTGAGTATATAAGTATATCACAGGTGGATTATTTTATTTCATCACTCTTTTATTTAATTTATTTTATTTATGATTAGGATTTATTTTAGCGCTGCTATTTTGAGTTCACTTGGGGCGAGATTGTGGTGAATCAATTTTTTGCATAAATAGAACAAGTGCCATAAGGGCAAAACATTGAAGTGTATAATATATCATAAAGGAGCCAGAAGACTGGAAGTCTACTGACTAATATAAACTTAAGGAAGGACACTAAGGTCCAAAACTCTCAAACCAGGCCCCGTGCGGATCCCCTAAAATTGAGGGGGCCACATCGAGCTGAGAATGAGAGTACGGGGTCAAACCAGCGGCGGCGGATGTGCCAGGCAAATATAATAGATGAAGTAAACAATATGCATGGTTATAGTAACGATCTAAACAAAATCATAACCAATAACAAAAAATTTGAACATTAAGCACAAATTGAAAACTGGTGGCTCTAAAGCCAAATAGTGAATCGTATGTCTAATAAGTTCTCTTTGGAAAAAGAGAGGTCAGAGTACTGTATATAAAATTGGAAAAAAAAAAAAAGGGGGGGGGCCCACAGCAGCCCCTCATTTTATATGTGTCCCCAGAACACGGTTTGGGCAAATATACCCTTTCTGATGTTGGGGATGATCGAAAAAAAATTTATCTAGCAGGGAGAATTGGAGTTTGATTAAACTAGTTGAGAGAAGGAGTGGTGGAGCCCCCAAAAATAAAAAATCGTATTAGCAGCTTAAAATTTAAGTAGGAGAGTCCAGCGTTTCCTGGGCAGTAGACTAAAAAATGTAAGTGAAGTGAGGGTATACAAAGTCTATGAGACCAAGTTGTCCTGCTCAAGATTCTGCCCTCCTGACAAAACAAAAAAAACAAAAAAACACAAAAAAAATTAAAAAAGGGAAAAATGAAAAAAATGAAAGTTACTTTAAGCCGGATCTTGAGAAGGTTGGCGCCATCTTCTTTGTTCTCTTGAGTTACAACGTGAAGAAGGGGTGGACCAGATAGGAGAGGCCCGGGTGTTACAGGGAGACGCTTTGGGGGTTCAGGTTCCAGCAGGCCAAGTTTGACGAGTAGCTCTTTCCCCTCTATAATGTTGTAGACTGTGTGAGTGGAGCCATTATGCATTACCGACAGCCTAAAAGGGAAACTCCATCGATACTTAATTCTGGCTGTTTGCAGGATAGTAGTGACTTCTTTCATCCTGCGTCTGCGATCCAGGGTGGCTGGAGAGATGTCAGGGTAAATTTGCAATCTGAAGCCATCTAGCTCAATATTTGGTGTGTTTCGGGAAGCCCTCATGATATCCTCATTGGTGAGGAAGTCCTTCATACACATAATGATGTCGCGAGGGGGTCTATCTGGGGGTGGTTTAGGGCGAAGGGCTCTGTGGATCCTGTCGCATGCAAATGCTGACATGGGTCTGTCAGGTAGAAGCGTGTGAAAGACCTTTGACACTGCAGGAAAGAGCTCAGTGACAGACTCTGGAATACCGCGGACTCTGATGTTATTCCTGCGATTACGATTGTCCAAATCCTCCACGTGTGCTTGCATGTAGGAAAAGCTATCAGCCCGTGTTTCATAATCTCTTCTAAGGTCACTGTGAGCCAGAGAAAGTTCATCACACTTAGTCTCTAGTATATCTGTGCGGCTTCCAATATTAGCAATTTCCTGAGTCAAAGCATTAGTGGATTTGTGGAGCTCATGCTGTATTTTATTAGCTAGTTTATCATAAATAGCTGACAGGCTAGCGTTCAGATCTGCCTTAGACAAAGGGGGATTGTACTCACATTCTTTATAGGAGAGTTGCTGTTGTGGTGTGGAGCTGTTGGAGGCCGCACGTGTGCCGGCGCCATTTTGGGACATCTTCCTCTTCTTTAGCTCCAGGCTGAGCAGATAATTAGTGATGGAGTGTCCGGAGCGGCATTTTCCCTTCTTTTTTTTTGCGGATTGCATGCACCGCTATGTTCTCCGGGGGTGATGGAGTATTTCAGGCCGTGTTGGAGGATATTAGCCCCGGGAATCGTGCCTGGCAGTTCCGGACCGATGGAGCTCTCAGCACTCGCGTCTATCCAGCATCGCGCCGCGCATGCGCCCCCCGTTTTACGGGTATTTGAATGGGGACCACTTGAATAGGGCACCAGTGCTACTTCTTTGACTCTCATCTAAAAGGTATTTCCTCGTTTGCAGCCATATTGGGATGACACCTACTTTATATCTGTTACATGTTTTCATTCACAGAGTAAAACTGAAAAAAAAAATTAACGTTTGCTGCTCACCTTCAAAGAGGGAAGCGCATGCGAACAATGAAAAAAAAAAAAAACATGGCCCCACAAATCACAAATCTGATACCAGAACCCCAACCGAGCATGCAGCCTGGCAGGCCAGGAAAGGGGGGATAAGCATGCACTCCTCTCCACTTCTGAGCCATACTGGACCACATGCCCTCAACATGGGGAGTGGTAAGGGGGACCCGCCTCCCCCATGACGAGCCACCTCCCCATGTCAAGGGCATGTGGCCTGGTATGGACTAGGAGAAGAGGGCGGTGCATGCTCACCCCCCCCCCCCCCCCTTTCCTGGCCTGCCAGGATGCATGATCAGGAGGGGGTCTGGATTTTGGGTGGCCATGTTTTTATTTTTTATATTTTTCGTTTTTTCCATGGGGTTCCGCCTTTATGGTGAGCAGCAATTTTTACAATTTTCTTACAGCTATGCTATGTGAATGGGAACACGTAACAAATATAAAGTAGGTGTAAAAAATGTGGCTGAAAATTGGAAATACCTTTTAGGTGAGCTCAGTAGATGAAGCGTTGGTGCAAAGACCTGTCTTGATACAGTCGTACCTGGTCCCTGGGAGGGCTGATGGGAAGACCCTCTGGTACGCAGTGGCAGCCGTCAACAGAGTAGGGACCTGTGTTGGTACAGTCGTACCTCGTCCCTGGGAGGGTATCTCAGACTTTTTGTTGTCTTTTTCTAGGAACAACCAATTGTCTGGTTTGTCAAGCTACATTGATGGTGATTCAGAAGCTCCAAAAACAAAAATGGAGGCCTGATAAGAGGACCCTCCCGTTACTGGAGTGGCAGCCGCCACCAGTGTAGAAACCTGTGTTTCTGGTGGAGACTCCTTGTGAACATCACCATGCTGGTGGTATGTCAAAGTAGCTTTCAAATACTGTCTTTCTCACTGGGGTAGTACCGTGAACATCTGCAATAAAAAAATAAGAATCGGATTTAGCACCTACATATATATATGTATTTGTATACAACATCAAATTATGGAGAGAAAAGTTCAAAATTCCAGTGCAAGGGACAATAAATAATCCCAACATGACAGGGACACAGGAATGACTAATGGCCTTCATATAAAAATTTTGGTTGCCTGGCAGTTATGCCGACCCACTAAAATGAATTGAGTAAAAAAGGGGACTGATTCTTCACTTTCAGGTGAGGTAGAGTAATCTGCAGTGCTTCTGTTTCTTATTATTAAACACCCGGCCTCTTTTATTGTAATCCTTTGAATTGTTGCAGTGGATTAATATAGAAGAAGCCGGGACCAGGAACCGCTGCATTAGAGATTACTCTGCCGCACCCCAAAGTAAAGGAATAGGGGTGACCCCTCATCAATGTTCATGGCAATTCCTATACATGAGTACATATGGGGGGGTGGCCCCTCATCAATGGTCGTAGCAATCCCTATACATATGTACATATGGGGGGGGTGACCCCTGATCAATGGGAAAGAAGGATCCAATGAAAGGGTTTCAGTTATCTTGTATCTATCAATAGTTTTCAAAGAATTTTAGAACAGAAGGGGATTTTAATGGTGCCAAAACACACAAAATTATTTTGTTTTAAAAACATCTTTATTGGAGTCCAAAGTTTTAAAAGAAACGGGGGACAATGAATGACAATCGGCGGCTCTCACTGTCAGAGGGGGGGGGGGGTCTGTGCTGATAAGCAGCACATGATTATCAGCGCAGCCCTCAGGAGAGGTGCCCATCAGATGTGCCAATCAGTGCCCTACAGCTGCCAGCAGTGTCCCCTCAAAGTCTCTCAGGGCCCACCACAGTGCCAATCAGTGCCTAGCAGTAACACCTGTCAGTACATCATCATCAGTGCTGCCCATCAATGCCATCTATTAGTGTCCATCAGTGCCATCTGTCAAAGCCCCTCAGGCCCGCCTGTTAGTGCCCATCAGTGCTGCATATCGGTGCCTCCTCATCAGTGCCACCTTATTAGTGCCAACTCATCAGTGCCGCCTTATCAGCACCCGTCAGTGAAGGAGAAAACAAAACTTTATGACAAACTAAGAAAAACATTTTTTTCCCAAAAATTTGGGTCTTTTTTTAGTTTGTTTAGCAAAAAATACCCCCCCCCCAGAGGTGATGAAATACCACCAAAAGAAAGCTCTGTTTGTGGGAAGAAAATGATAAAAATGTAGTTTGGGTACAGTGTTGTATGGCCGCGTAATTGTCATTCAAAGTGCGACAGCGCTGAAAGCTGAACATTGTCCTGGGCAGGAAGGGGGGGAAGTGCCGGTATTGATGTGGTGAATCTTCAACTGCCATAATGCTGCACATGTGATCCGTTATGACACCAGCCATTGTATGGTTTGACAGTTTGGTATACATATATATATATATATATATATATATATACACACACACACACACACACACACACACACAATACACTATAAGTGCAGCTAACTCACTGACTGTCCTGCCTAATCTATCTAACTCAAATGAAATTACACTGTCTGTCTGTCTCTGTCTCTCTCTGTCTCTCTCTGTCTCTCTCTGTCTCTCTCTGTCTCTATTTCTCAGCACGCCGGAACACACTACACAGGGCCGCCGTGCAGGCGCCCTTATATAGTGTGGGGCGTGTTCTAAACCCCCTGAGCCATAATTGGCCAAAGCCACCTTGGCTTTGGCCAATTACAGCTCTCTCTACCGACGGCGCTGTGATTGGCCAAGCATGCGGGTCATAGTGCATGCTTGGCCAATCATCAGCCAGCAATGCACTGCGATGCCGAATTATGCGCGAACGGCCCATATCATTCGCAATTCAAACGATCGAACAGCCGATGTTTGAGTCGAACGCGAAGCTCATCCCTGCTCCTGAGAATGGAGAATGTTTTAGTCATATATAAAGAGTTGTAGAAAAACTGAGAAGCTAAAGATACAATAATATTATTTATAGTCTGTCTGACATCCCTCTGTACATCGGGGGGGATGGGAACAAAATCCGGTCCTATAGGAAAGTGCAATAACCAGAGCAGCCAATTAGCAACTGACCCCCCCATACCGTGTTACAGCAGTCATGTGATTGTTAGGAGGACATTATACATCGTACTGGATATTAAATAAGCCCCAATTATCACTGAGCTATTAATGCAACAATCCCCCGCTAAAGAAAATTCAATCGATCGCCAGCGGGGAAGAGCCGAGTCATGTCTCCTGGTCACCAGCAGTGATAAGAGGAATGGATGCTTCCCATTGGTCAGCAGTTGATTGGTTTTCTCATGGAGTTCCTCTGGAGTCGATCTCTGTCGTGTAGATCACCTGTTTGAACACAAAGCATTAAGGCCGCCCCAGCAGAACACAATTCATAGGAAATCTTAGAAGATTTCACATTCGGATTGGAACATTTATTTGTTACATTTAAACAAAGTGCAGGAAAAATAAACACAAACCGGAGCTTCTAACCCCACATTGTAAACCTCACCAGACTTCACTTACCAAACCAACATGGCGGCAAGTCACGTGCTGGAGGACAGCAGGGCGGGTGGCTCCACAAGTGGGCGGATTCATATGGAAAGCAGACTTTTTTTTTTTTTCATCCATCTTTATTCGTGACAGAACCAACCTGATAACCTGTCAGCTGACACAGCCACGCCCTCTTACACTTTAACCCCTGATTGTCCACATTCAGTACTGATTTTGCATCAATTTGGTTACAGATTGTTATTTGATTGTTTATGGAAGACAAAAAAAAAAAAGAAGGTTTGTCACTTTTATTTGGTAAAAATTCAGCAACCAAATTAGACAAATAAGTTTTATTCAGTAATGCGGAGCGCATTACGGGGCCGTTCACATCGGTGTGTTGTGAGACGCACATTGCCTTTTTACTGCGTTTTTTGTGTTATGTGTTGTGTTAAAATTCAACCGAACGCATTATGCGTTTTTCATGCGTTTTTTTCTCCATGGTCCCCTAGGGGGGGGGGGAGGGGGGGGGGACATGTGACGCCAAAAGCGCACTAAAAAAAAAGCGTGTTGCTTTTTTTTTTGTTGCCGTTAACATTGACTATAATGGAAGATAGATTTTTTTTGTGCGTTTTTCACAGCCCGCAGGTTCTCATCTCGTCTATTAGGGGCGCTCGGGCTCCGCCCCCTCTCTCCATCCACCCTCTCTGTTTTCGGGCGCTTGAATTACAATGGTGGCGGAGGGGGGGGTTTGAAGCACCTGATTACAGCCATAGGCTCTAATAGGCATCAAAAAAGGTGACAGAGCATCGCGCTCGCAGTGCACCCAGGTGTGTTAGCAAAGCAAATGAATATTTGCTTTGCTGACACAGAACCACCTCTCAGCCAATCAGGAGGCCGGGATGTAATACCGGGCACCTGATTAGCTGAAGGTAGAGGCGAGCTCATTGGCCGCCTAGCAAAGCAGGAAGCATGCATGGAGGACACAGAGCCATCGCCGCACTACCCGTCCCACACGCCTGTCCCGCTGCCTGACCCACCACCACGATGGGGTAAGTGCCAGGCAGACAGCAGGCGGGCAGGGGGGGCACAGTGGCTGCATATTATGGGCACAAAGGCTGCAATTGTTGAAGCACAGTTGGCTGCATTTGCTGGGCATAGAGGCTGCATATGATGGGCACAGTTGACTGCATATGATGGGCACAGTTGGCTGCATATGATGGGTACAGTTGGCTCCATATGATGGGCACAGTTGGCTGCATATGATGGGCACAGAGGCTGCATATGATGGGCACAGTGGCTGCATATGATGGGCACAGTGGCTGCATATGATGGGCACAGAGTCTGCATATGTAGAGTTGCCACCTGTCCGGGATTCTTCCGGACAGTTTGGGTTTTGAATCATGTGTTCGGGTTTCAGTCCACCTGAAACCCGGACACAATATTCAGGCAGGAATGTGGCTCAGAACAGGGCCCCATAGGAGGGTGAAGGGGCACTATGCACGCCACATTACTATTCTCTTTGGAGCGCCCAAAGGTGTCCCAGGTCTGTTACAATTTTATAGTGTATGTTAAAAAAAATAAATTGACTGTGCGCCGCTAAAGTGTTAAAGGGTTTGGCTTAAATAAAAAGTGGCAACCCTATGCATATGCACAAAGGCTGCAATTGTTGGAGCACAGTTGGCTGCATTTGCTGGGCACAGAGTCTGCATATGATGGGCTCAGTGGCTGCATATGATGGGCACAGTGGCTGCATATGATGGGCACAGTGGCTGCATATGATGGGAACAGTGGCTGCATATGATGGGAACAGTGGCTGCATATGATGGGAACAGTGGCTGCATATGATGGACACAGTTGGCTGCATATCATGGGAACAGTTGGCTGCATATGATAGGCACAGTGGCTGCATATGATGGAAACAGTGGCTGCATATGATGGACACAGTTGGCTGCATATCATAGGAACAGTTGGCTGCATATCATAGGAACAGTTGGCTGCATGTGATGGGCACAGTTGGCTGCATATGATGGGCACAGTGGCTGCATATGATGGGCACAGTTGGCTGCATATCATGGGAACAGTTGGCTGCATATCATGGGAACAGTTGGCTGCATATAATAGGCACAGTGGCTGCATATGATGGGCACAGTTGGCTGCATATGATGGGCACAGTGGCTGCAAATGATGGGCACAGTGGCTGCAAATGATGGGCACAGTGGCTGCAAATGATGGGCACAGTGGCTGCATATGATGGGAACAGTTGGCTGCATATGATGGGAACAGTTGGCTGCATATGATGGCGCAGTGGCTGCATATCATGGGCACAGTTGGCTGCATATCATGGGAACAGTTGGCTGCATATCATGGGAACAGTGGCTGCATATCATGGGAACAGTTGGCTGCATATCATGGGAATAGTTGGCTGCATATGATGGGCACAGTTGGCTGCATATGATGGGCACAGTTGACTGCATATGATGGGCACAGTTGGCTGCATATGATGGGCACAGTGGGCTGCATATGATGGGTACAGTTGACTGCATATGATGGGAACGGTTGGCTGCATATGATGGGCACAGTGGCTGCATATGATGGGCACAGTTGGCTGCATATTATGGGCACAGTGGCTGCATATCTTGGGAACGGTTGGCTGCATATGATGGGCACAGTGGTTGCATATGATGGGCACAGTGGCTGCATATGATGGGCACATTTTGCTGCAATTGATGTTTTTGTTTCAGTATTTTTCTGTATTTTTAAGTTCATTTGCACCCCCCCCCAAAAAAAAAATGTTGAGCACCAGCCGCCACTGCATCTGATACATACATCTGATTTAAAGGGGATAGGCACCTCTGGCACACTGTGAAGCTCCCGAAGCACGGCAAAGGCCTTAACTCATAGAATGAAGTCATACTGAGTTCTCTATAGTAACCTGAAATGTGATTAGTTGGTATGGGTTACTACATGGCTGCCAAGCATCCCGGATCACGCGGACAGTCCAGGGATTGTGGACGCTGTTTGAAAAGGTCAGCATCCTGCAGGGTGTCCTGAGTATGGAGTTGGCAGTGGGGTGATGGGTGAGGGGAATGCAGAGCGCCTGGCACTGTAGCCAAGGTTTAATTGCGGCTTCAATAAGAGGTAAACACCGTGATAAGGAAAGCCACCACTGACACCAATGATATGGAGCTTATTTATATCAGACACCAACCACAGGGTTTATTTTATCACACGTACACCAATAATGGGGCTTATTTTTACTCCCAATGGCACCAATGACAATTATTTTATTACACTGACATCAATGATGGGGCTCATTTCTTTCCACTGACACCAATATGGGGATTATTACATTCCCGCCTTGTGCTGCACTGTAAAAAAGAAATCTTGGAGTGCCAGGGACCAAAAGGGTAACCCTTCCATTATGGTCCTTAGTCTGGGCCATCCATTTTAAGGGAACATGGTCTGTTACGAGTTGGAAGGGGCGTCCCAGCAAGTAGTGCCGTAGAGTCTCTAAGGCCCACTGAATGGCCAAACACTCTCACTCCACAATACTATAACTTTCCTCAGCTTCCAGGGGCAGCTTCTGATTCAAATAGACCACCGGTGTTATTTTCCACCTACCACTTGTGACAAGACAACCCCAGACCTATACTTCAGGCATCGGTCCAGACCACAAACTTTTCTGAAGTATGGGGCCACCAACACAGACTTTGGAAAGTTGCTTCAGCCTCGGGATTCCACTTAATCGCTACACAGGAGCTTTGGCCTTTGGTGAGGTCAGTTAAGGGTGCTTCCATTGTAGCAAAGTTTGGGATGAACCTCCGATAATACCCAACCATACCTAGGAAGGTTCTCACTTGTTTCTTGGTGGCAGGAGCAAGTCAGTCTTTAATGGCTTCTACGTTATGGACTTGGGTTTGATTAGGCCCTTGCCCAATGGTGTATCCCAGCCTCTTCTAACCCTATGGCACACTTCTTTGGGTTTGCGGTTAAGCCGGCATTTCCAATGGAATTTTATGACAGCCTGAACTTTGGGTAGGTGACTTTCTTCAGTCTGTGCTCCAAATAACCACATCATCTAGATACAGGCTACAGAATAGTGTTGATGTGGGCTAATAATCTCATCCATCATCTGCTGTAATGTAGCAGGAGCTTCATTTAACCCTCCGGAGCCTATAAATATGTCATGTCTAAATGAACACAGTGAACACACTCACTGAGTTCATTCATAACTGAAGCATAGTCAACATTGTTGACTATGCTTCAGTTTGTGAATGAACAGGAAGCTGCTCAGCACAGAGCACTTCCCATTCATTCACTGTCCAGTGCAGCTGGAGGCTACAGAGAAAGGCGTGTGTGTTTGAGCTTTGGGGTGCACACCTATGCTGTAGGCCTTCTCAGTCTCTGTCCATTTGTCACTGCTTCTGGCCTGTAACTGTTTTGCATTTTGGCCAACACACCAGTTACCACCAGACCACTATGATTACTGTAGAGATCTCTTGATGTGCCTCTTCTGGCAGTGAACTACATAGTGGTTCCTTCAGGGCTGAAGAGCATCTGTCCCTTGTTGCAGAGGCAGGTTGACTGGTGTTGGTGTTGAGGGCTGGAGATATTTACACTCATTATGCCCATAATGTGCACTCTTTTAGGCTATAGCATATACCTACTTGCCCTCACCTTAGTTAAAGTTGCTGGTCTCTAGGAAGGCTGATAATAGTCATCTGGCAATTAGCACTAGCAGGTTAACCTACCTTAGACACATGTACCGCCAAGGATCATACCACAACCAAGCATCAATACACAGTGAGCATAGTCTGCAGGGCCAGGACCTGCGTTAATAGGAAAGGGCTCAGCATCACCTGTTATCAGTCCAAGCAATACTGCAGACACAGATTTCAACCTGTGAAACATTAGCAACAGAGTGGCAATATGGGCAGCCAGTAAGATTCGCATGTGTGATATATGCTTTTCAGAAATGCAAACTAACAGCATACCTGCAGAAAATAAGTCAAGACTGTAGGGCCAGGCCTGTTCGGTTAATAGGAAGGCTTCAGCCCAGCACACCTGCTATCAGCATTAGCAGTTTGCAGACACAACCAACACCCTTCAGAGATGCAAGCTTAACCACGTACTTGCAGTAGTACCTGAATAGTATGGATTTGTGCACCTTGTGGTGCCTTACCACCTGCATGCTTCATGTCCAATGAATGTCCATCCATGGCGTCATGATAAAGGAGCAATCTCTAGAGACCAGATACCATCGCCCCCCTTATCTGGATCTTGAAAGGGGGGTCTCCCCCATATAGGCGTTCATGTCAGCCTTTAGAGCGGGGAGCCTCGACACAGGAGAGGCTCGAACCTGTGCGGTTTGGTCAGAAGTGTCTGACAAGGTGAGGGAAAAATTAAAAATCCTGCTCTTTCAGCAGCAGCATAACCGGCTGTTAGCTGTGAGGAAAAAAAAAAGAGAATGCTGCAAGTAGAGAGGAGACCTAATCTTATAGTATAAACGGTCCTGTGATAGGGCAGGGGGCAGAACCTACCCATACGTATATGCTGTCATGCTGTGTCAGGAAAGTTCTTTTCAAGCATGGAGAGCTTTCACTTCATGATGTGACCATTGGTTTGTTTTAGGGCTATTGAGGAATTATAGATGCCGACATTACAAACCAGTTTATTAAAGCCGAACTCGGGGCTCAACCCTCCCTTCTCACCAGATTCACTGGGTTCAGTTACATGGAGGGTTACTCTTGGGGCTATAGGGAGGGTTAGTATTGGGGTTACAGGGAGGGTTATTCTTGGGGATATAGGGAGGGTTAGTATTGGAGTTACGGGGGGGGTTATTCTTGGGGATATAGAGAGGGTTAGTATTGGAGTTACAGGGGGGTTATTCTTGGGAATATATGGAGGGTTAGTAATGGTGTTACAGGGAGGGTTATTCTTGGGGATATAGGGAGGGTTAGTATTGGGGTTACATGGAGGGGATAGTATTGGGGTTACAAGGGGGGTTATTCTTGGGGATATAGGGAGGGATAGTATTGGGATTACAGGGAGGGTTACTGTTGGGGAAATAGGGAGGGTTAGTATTGGGGTTACATGGAGGTTAATTCTTGGGGATATAAGGAGGGATAGTATTGGGGTTACAGGGAGGGTTATTCTTGGGGATAAAGGGAGGGAGAGTATTCTTGGGGATATAGGGAGGGTTAGTATTGGGATTACAGGGAGAGTTACTCTTGGGGATATAGGGAGGGTTAGTATTGGGGATATGGGGAGGGTTAGTATTGGGGTTACAGGGGGGTTATTCTTGGGGATATCGGGAGGGTTAGTATTGGTGTTACAGGGAGGGTTGTTCTTGGGGATATAGGGAGGGTTAGTATTGGGGTTACATGGAGGGGATAGTATTGGGGTTACAGGGGGGGTTATTCTTGGGGATATAGGGAGGGATAGTATTGGGATTACATTGAGGGTTACTCTTGGGGATATAGGGAGGGTTAGTATTGGGGTTACAGGGAGGGTTACACTTGGGGATATAAGGAGGGATAGTATTGGGGTTACAGGGAGGGTTATTCTTGGGGATATAGGGAGGGAGAGTATTGGGGTTACATGGAGGGTTATTATTGGGGATATAGGGAGGATTAGTATTGGGATTACAGGGAGGGTTACTTTTGGGGATATAAGGAGGGATAGTATTGGGGTTACAGGGAGGGTTACACTTGGGGATATAGGGAGGGATAGTATTGGGGTTACAGGGAGGGTTATTCTTGGGGATAAAGGGAGGGAGAGTATTGGGGTTACATGGAGGGTTATTCTTGGGGATATAGGGAGGGTTAGTATTGGGATTACAGGGAGGGTTACTCTTGGGGATATAGGGAGGGTTAGTATTGGGGTTACATGGAGGGTTATTATTGGAGATATAGGGAGGGATAGTATTGGGGTTACATGGAGGGTTATTCTTGGGTATAAAGGGAGGGAAAGTATTGGGGTTACATGGAGGGTTATTCTTGGGGATATGGGGAGGGTTATTCTTGGGGATATATGGAGGGATAGTATTGGGGTTACAGGGAGGGTTATTCTTGGGGATATAGGGAGGGTTAGTATTGGGGTTACAGGGAGGGTTACACTTGGGGATATAAGGAGGGATAGTATTGGGGTTACAGGGAGGGATATTATTGGGGATATAGGGAGGGAGAGTATTGAGGTTACATGAAGGGTTATTCTTGGGGATATAGGGAGGGTTATTCTTGGGGATATAGGGAGGGATAGTATTGGGGTTACAGGGAGGGTTATTCTTGGGGCTATAGGGAGGGTTAGTATTAGGGTTACAGGGAGGGTTATTCTTGGGAATAAAGGGAGGGAGAGTATTGGGGTTACATGGAGGGTTATTCTTGGGGATATAGGGAGGGTTATTCTTTGGGATATAGGGAGGGATAGTATTAGGGTTACAGGGAGGGTTATTCTTGGGGATATAGGGAGGGTTAGTATTGGGGTTACAGGGAGAGTTACACTTGGGGATATAAGGAGGGATAGTATTGGGGTTACAGGGAGGGTTATTCTTGGGGATATAGGGAGGAAGAGTATTGGGGTTACATGCAGGGTAATTCTTGGGGATATAGGGAGGGTTATTCTTGGGGATATAAGAAGGGATAGTATTGGGGTTACATGGAAGGTTACTCTTGGGGACATAGGGAAGGAGAGTATTGGGGTTACATGGAGGGTTACTCTTGGGGCTATAGGTAGGGTTAGTATTGGGGTTACAGGGAGGGTTATTCTTGGGGCTAAAGGGAGGGATAGTATTGGGGTTACAGGGAGGGTTATTCTTGGGGATATTAGAAGGGATTGTATTGGGGTTACAGGGGGGTTATTCTTAGGGATGTAGGGAGGGATAGTATTGGGGTTACAGGGGGGTTACTCTTGGGGATAGGATATAGGGAGGGATAGTATTGGGGTTACAGGGGGGGTTAGTGTTAGGATTACATGAATGGCTAGCGTTAGAGAGAGCTGTTGAGCTATATAGTAAACAGCAGGCTTTTTTTCATCCAAGTTGCTAAGGATAGCCTAGAAAATACCTGAAAAGGAGCCAAGTGCTCCACCTACTGGCTGAAAATGAGAATACAAAACAATCATATCCTGGTGGAAAAAAATATATTTTACAAAAGTGCTTAACAAAATACATATGACACATTCCTTTTGGTTTCAATTTTATTCCATCAGCATTTAATTTGTACAGCAGATTTCTCCCTGGGAACACAAAGCAGTTAGCAGTCGAGTCGTCGCAGCCATCTTGACAATTGCGTTGGCCGGGAATCGAACCTGGGTCAGCTGCTGAACAGACAGCTATGCTCACCACTGCGAGTCATGTCTTTGGAGTGTGGGTGGAAAGAACCTATATGCAGCTCCCCCCAGCCCCCCCCCCCCCACATACTTACCTGAACTCGATCTTGATCCAGCGCTGTGCCTGAGAGCAGTAGCTCTCTCTCTCCTCACTGGACAGAGAGGCAGCAGTGGAAGCCAATCACAGCCAGTGAGCAGGGTGTGGGGCCGAGCCGTGCGTCAATGGACCGCATAGCAAGCGGCTTTCTATGGGGTGCACTGGGCAAGGGAGAGGAGCCAGGAGCACCAGCAGGGAACCCAAGAAGGGGAGGATCACGGCCGCTCTGTGCAAAACTATTATAGAGAGCAGGCAATAATAACATATTTGTAAACCTAATTTTTTTTCCATCTTACGTCAAGCCCAGGAGGAAGAGAGCATGCCCGGGCTTCATAAGCTACTTTTATAATCCCTCCCAGGCAACCTTCAGGCCACTGCAGGGGTCCCTGGGATTTGTAGTCTTAGAGTATGGGAATATATAACAGCAGATTCCAGAAGGACTATACGCCCCAAAACTCACTCTGCTGGTACAGGTATGAGGTCATTGGCTGTCGAATAATCACGGGGCCAACAATATTCAAAACACTGGAAGGTGCAAAACTTTCTGGTTACAATTCACATCGCTACATAGGGAGGGAAAGAATTGGGGTTACAGGGAGGGTTACTCTTGGGGATATAGGGAGGGATAGTATTGGGGTTACAGGGAGGGTTATTCTTGGGGATATAGGAAGGGATAGTATTGGGGTTACAGAGGGGGTTATTCTTGGGGATATAGGGAGGGATAGTATTGGGGTTACAGGGAGGGTTAGTGTTAGAGAGAGCTATATAGTATATAGTAAATACTATATAGTAAACAGCAAGCTTTTTTTCAGCCAAGTTGCTAAGGATAGCCTAGAAAATACCTGAAAAGGAGCTGAGTGCTCCACCTACTGGCTGAAAATGAGAATACAAAACAATCATATTCTTGTGCAAAAAAATATATTATTCAAAAGTGCTTAACAAAATACATACATAAACACATTCCCTTTGGTTTAAATTTTATTCCATCAGCATTTAATTTGTACAGCAGATTTTTCCTTGGGGACACAAAGCAGTTAGCGTTTGAGGCAGCCATGTTGGCAATTGCGTTGGCCGGGAATCGAACCCGGGTCAGCTACTGGATAAGCAGCTATGCTCACCACTGCACCACTAAAGCGAGAAATGTCTTTGAAGTGAGAGAGGAAAAAACCTGGGGATGGCGAGGTGAGGATGGCACTGGATCCCACTGCTGCGGCTATGTCTGGTCTTGTCACAGTGGCAACATATAGCAGCTTACCAATTGCTCTGCCATACGTATCATTGTTGGGTAGCAAGTTTTCTCCTTCATTGCTCTTTTGATAGCCTGGTTCCATAGGAGTTTTCACTTCCTTTGCATATTGCATATGGAATTGTTGCAAGATTTCGGAGATTTTCTGAGAAGATAACTTCCATCTTTTTCTCTCTATATTTGGATACCTAGATAGTAGCTAATGTTTCCAAGTTCTGTGATTTCAAAATTTTCTTTCAGCTTGTGTACTATCTGATTGTAATCCCCTTCTTGTTCAAAACAGGTTATAATGTCTTCAACATAGATAAGGATGTATATCCATCTGTCTTCTTGATTCCTGGAGTAGAGGCGGGGGTCTGTTTTACTTCTTGAGAATCCCTCTTTAGTAAGTACTTTGTTCACTTTCTCATTCCACATCCTTGCAGATTGTATAAGACCGTAGATGCTATTCTGATGTTTACACACAAGGTTGTCCCCTTGCTCAAATCCTGGCGGTTGCTCCATGTAGAGATCTTCCTTAATGTCTCCATATAAGAAAGCAGTTTTTACGATTAGGTGTTTCACTTGCATGCCCTTTCCGGCTGCAATGCTAAGAAGTGCTCTGATGGTGGAGTGAAAGTTTCATCGTAATCTTCACCAAATTTCTGAGAGTAACCCTTGGCAACTAGTCTGGGTTTGTATTTGTGGATATTCCCTTCTGCGTCTGACTTTACTTTGAAAGTCCACTTACTTCCTATAGTTTTGCGGTTAGGAGGGAGCTCTGTGAGTGTCCAGGTTTTATTTTCTTGAAGTTACTTTAATTCTTCAATACAACAAAACAAAACAAAAACTCTTGCGCATAAATGTATAAGCCCGACAGTTCAAAGTTCTCGATGGATGGTAGCTTTCAGCCTTGCTGCCCTCAAGGATAGGGAAATCCTAACATACAGACAAAAAACAGAAAAGAGAGGGCGCACCGGCCTTGTGCATTATCTTTAAAAAGGTTTATTAAAACAGAAAACGTAAAAGTACTACTCACAAGGGTAGATAAAAATCACGCATAATAGTCAAATGATGGTAGCAGTCTCCAGACCTATGGACAAGACGTGCAGACCGCTGCTGGCTGACGCGTTTCGAAGGTAGCACCTTCTTCTTCAGAGCCTAACAGTATCCATCTCTTACGGTACCTTAAATAATGTGCTCATCAAGGGAGCACAGACCAAACTGACCTAGGAGCCACTCCCATAAAGTGGGCAGTCAAGAGGCGGGCCCTGACACAGCACCATAGTAACCATTTGTATACACATATACATATATAAAAAAAAAAAACACACACAAAAAAAAACGCATACAAAAAATGCACACACAAAAATGCAACCTAGCTATAGATGGCTTTCCCTAGATGTGGCTTCCTTGTACACATCCATTGACCATACATATGGCCTTAGAGCCATGAATCACTTTCTACTAGAGGATGATAAATTCAATCCCTCACAAGCCAAATTTTTGTTGGACTGTGTCAGGTTTTCCCTTACACATAATTATTTTTCTTTTCTGGGCGAATACTATCTGCAAACTAGGGGCACAGCTATGGGGGCAAGGTTTGCCCCTAGTTATGCCAATATCTTCATGGGCCTTTGGGAGAACACTTATATATGGAAAAACAATCCTTTTGGGGCCAATTTGGTGCCAGGTATATTGATGATATCTTAATCATATGGGACGGGTTAGATGATGATCTTAATAACTTTTTAGAGTATTGTAAGAACAACTCCTTTGGCATAGAATTTACACATGTTATAGATAGCAAGTGTTTGGTCTTTTAAGATCTAGAACTCCAGGGAGATCCCGACGGTGACATCTGTTCCAGAACCCACTTTAAACCTAGTGGAGGCAATTCGTACCTATATGCCAAAAGTAATTGCCATCCAAGGTGGATACAAAACGTCCCCTATGGTCAATTTTGTCGCTTGAGGCGTACATGTACAAAAAAAGAAGACTACTTAGAACAGAGTAAGCTTCTTATACAGAAGTTTAGAGAAAAGGATTATGATGCAAGCCATATTGAAATGGCTTTTAATAAATATCTGGTTCTCTATGATAACCCATCAGATGACACCACTGGTCCCCAATGCCATATTACACCTGATACCCAACAGGTTAGATTCTCCACCCAGTATACGAACAAAGCCTTCGAGATCCAGAACATCCTGAAGAGAAATTGGAATATCCTCAAACATGACCCTGTACTGGGTGACACACTCCCAGACCATCCAAATATTGTGTTCCGTAAACCACGTGACCTTAGGAGCCTGGTTGCACCTAGTAGGGTAAATAACACTACCATTAGACCGACTAGCCTTTGGACCACAATATTTGATCAGAAAGAGAGCTACAAGTGCGGCGTAAAAAACTGTGGCACATGTATGTACATGTGGCACAGAAAGAAAACCGTTGTAGGGAGAGATGGAAGGGTCCACAAACTCAAACAGTTTATGAACTGTGGGACTCAGTATATAGTCTATGGCATTGTTTGTCCCCGTGGCCGTCTCTATGTCGGCCGCACTCAGCGCCCTATGAGGGTCAGAATAGGAGAGCACAAGTGTGGCATCATTAATTTAAGGGATAAATATCCAGTTTCCCGCCATTTTGTAGAAGCCCATCAAGGAAACCCTGCAGGTATGAGGGCATTTGGTATTGAGTCGATTGGGGGTGATTTAGACTCAGGGAGAAAACATCAGAGACTATGTAAGCGCGAGGCTTACTGGATTTTCACCCTCAGAAGTCTCGCTCCCGGTGGCCTCAATGAAGACCCTGAGATACATAAAATAGTGTGACGGTGGTTTTAGGTATCCCCCCAACCCATCCCATTTTTCCATTTTTTCATTCATTGATTCATTTTCATATCCATCTTCTTCCTTTGCAATTTGTTATCCCTCTTCCCTTCACCCTTTCCCCCATTTCCCCCCCCCTCCTGATTCCATTTCTTTCTCTCTACACATGCGCATACATATATGCATGTGACCTTCAGTATTCATTCTACACATATGGCCTTTATGTTTATTTAGCCTTCAAGAGGCCTATAGGTGTGTATATATATGATTATGTGTATGTATATTCTAGTTACGATAATACGCACAGGCTGTGCGTGTATATGTATGGTTTCATACTTCTGTTCTAATAATTATTTTGGTCCGGTACACTGCGCATGTGGGCATGTGTGCACTCGCACGTGTACGTGGGTGTGTGCGTATGTATATATGGGAGTGTATGCGCATGGGTGTATGTGTATATGGACATATGTTTGGCTAATTTTCCATAGACATTTATTGTGTGTCCCCCCCCCCTCTGTTTTCTCCTTTTTGCTGTTAAAAGGTCTCTATAACGATAATAATATTGTATTTAAAATGTATTCATTGGCAAATATTCATTCGATCTGGGAACCTTTTTATTTATCTATTTATTTATTTGTTTTTAATCTGTTTCATTTACTTACTGGAATGCTATTGTATACCATTTTTAATGACAACCTGCGCTCATTTATATGTATCATATATATGTAATATTTATATACCTTTGTAATTGGAGTGCAGGTTTTCATCTCTTACTCACATGTGTCGCGCGGCGCGCATGCGTTTATACGCACGCGCACATGGGCGTACGCGTGTATATCTGTGGGCGCTTGCGTGTGAGTGTGCATGCCCTGTTGACTATTTGGCCATATTCTTTTATTTAACTACAATACTGACCAACACGCTCCCTTTGTATACATGTAGACACGCATTAGTTGTGTGAGGTTGCGGGTTATACAAGTGCACGGATGGTATTGGAAATTAGACATTTGTTTTTGTCCCATGTTTTTCTATCCCCTTGATATGGTATTTCATTTAGCCACCCAATATGTGTCTGCCTTCAGCCTCTATAGTTGGTCTTCCCTTATATGGCTGCTGGTATCTTTAATGCTGACACAGCCCATGTTTTTCTATCCCCTTGATATGGTATTTCGTTTAGCCACCCAATATGTGTCTGCCTTCAGCCTCTATAGTTGGTCTTCCCTTATATGGCTGCTGGTATCTTTACTGCTGACACAGCCTAGAGCGACAGCGGGCGCACAGGAAGCGATACGGAGCTTCTACTTCCGCCCCCTGGGTCGCACTACATGTAATGAATATGGCGTGCGTTCCTACCGCCGCCTGCAGCTACACAGCTTCTTTGAGGTAAGATCTGTGATATATTTTTACACACTATGGAGATTTAATCATTCATCTCCTTGGAGAACAAGTGTGGATGGGTCCTGGTGATTCCTTTATTTATTTATTTATATATCATAGTCTCATGTAAAGTCTATTGTGCTCTGTTCATGGTGCAGATTATTGTATTTGATCTTGTATTTAATTTGATAGCTGGGTTTCTTTTTTTGCGTAGGTGGCAGCATTTGTAAGATTTAGGATTGGAGATTGCCTGGTTGTCTGGTGTACTGTATCGCACACTATGCGCACATTACAAACACCCCCCCCCCCCCCCTGTTTATGTTACTCATCACACTATAGATCCGTGCACTTGCGCTCCCCGCGCACACACACACACATATATATTTTTTTTTGTGTGCATTTTTTGTATGCGTTTTTTTGTTTTTGTTTTTTGTGCGTTTTTTTTGTGTGCGTTTTTTTTTTTTTTATATATGTATATGTGTATACAAATGGTTACTATGGTGCCGCCTCTTGACTGCCCACTTTATGGGAGTGGCTCCTAGGTCAGTTTGGTCTGTGCTCCCTTGATGAGCACATTATTTAAGGTACCGTAAGAGATGGATACTGTTAGGCTCTGAAGAAGAAGGTGCTACCTTCGAAACGCGTCAGCCAGCAGCGGTCTGCACATCTTGTCCATAGGTCTGGAGACTGCTACCATCATTTGACTATTATGCGTGATTTTTATCTACTCTTGTGAGTAGTACTTTTACGTTTTCTGTTTTAATAAACCTTTTTAAAGATAATGCACAAGGCCGGTGCGCCCTCTCTTTTCTGTTTTTTGACTTTAATTTTTCTTCTGCTGCTTTTCTCCATTTATTGGCTTCATGTTTTGGCATTTTTTCTATGTCTTCCCAGCATGTTGGTTCACATATGCTGTGTGTTTTGCCAGTGTATAACAGCTTGTGGGGTGGTATTCCCTTTGTAGTCTGAGTGGATCTTCTGACTTCAGGCAGTTCAGCAGGATCTGGTGGGGAACTTGATTGAGGTGATGTGAGTTCCACCTCTTGTTCTGACTGCACAGGTTTGCTTTGGTCAACCTTTTCTTCTGGTGTGCTTGGCATATTCACTTCACAGATTTCAGGGATTGGTGTTTCTAGTGATGGGCTCTCATCAAAATAGACACTACGGATTATTGTCACTTTGTCAGTCTTTGGGTGTAAGATTCTGTAACCCTTAGTTTTCTTGCTGTAGCCTACTAGAATGCCCTCTATGGCTCTGTTCTCCAGCTTGGATCATAACTGCTTCTCCTCAGTACTTGTGAGGTAGGTTGGCATCCAACAACACGCATCTGGCCATTTCCTTTAAGAGTGAGATTTTTCCTTTCTGTATACACCGTTTTGTTCAGGAGTGTATGGTGTGGTTGTCTGGTGTACTATTCCTTGACTCTTCAGGTATGAGGCCACTTCTTTGCTTAAAGCGGAGCGCCGCCGAAAATTTTTTTTTTAAAAGTCAGCAGCTACAAATACTGCAGCTGCTGACTTTTAAAACATGGACACTTACCTGTCCAGGGCGCCCGCGATGTCGGCACCCGAGGCCGAACCGTCTCTCCGTCCTCGGGTGCTGCCGCCTCCATCTTCGGTAAGGGAATCAGGAAGTGAAGCCGTTCGGCTTCACTTCCCGTTCCCTACTGCGCATGCGCGAGTCACGCAGCGCAATACGGATGGTCCCTGCTGTCTCTGGGACCCGTGTGTTTCCCAGCAGGCAGCGGGGAGGGAGCAGGAAGTGGCATAAATAACCGCAGATTCTGCGGCTATCTATGCCGGAAGTGGGTACAGATACCTGTAATATACAGGTATCTGTACCCCCCTCCCCTCTGAAAGGTGCCAACTGTGTCACCGGAGGGGGGGAGGAATCTGATGAGTGGAAGTTCCACTTTTGGGTGGAACTCCACTTTAAGTATTCTCCTGCATTGTCGATACGTATTAGTCCTTGTTTGCGTTGGAATTTGTTGTTCATCAGATAAGTAGTTGTGTACCTGGAATAACACCTTGCTCTTAATTGTCACTCAGTAGGCGATTGTCACGGCGCCACTGGTGTGAGCCCACAGGCGAGCAGGTGACACGGGATCCCCCAGGGCGTAGAATCTAAGGGTCAGCCTGTATTCTGCCAGGGACCCCCTCAAGGGAGTTTGGACTTAGCTGGTCACGACCCCCAGGTTCACCCTGCTGACGAGGAGTACACATTTAGCACTGACAGCTTTCCCAGAAGAGTCTAAGCTGGTATAGTTGCAAAGGGTGGGCCAACTCAATACTGAACGCTACGGACCTATGTGTCCCGTACACGCGATCGCACATTCCAACAACAAAATCCATGTTTTTTTTTTCCGACGGATGCTGGCTCAAACTTGTCTTGCATACACACGGTCACACAAAGTTGGTTGGAAATTCTGAATGTCAAGAACGTGGTGACGTGCAACACGTAAGACGAGCTGAGAAAAATGAAGTTCAATAGCCAGTGCGGCTCTTCTGCTTGATTCCGAGCATGCATGGCACTTTGTGCGTCGTAATTGTGTACACACGCTCGGAATTTACAACAACGGATTTTGTTGTCGGAAAATTTGAGAACCAGATCTCAAATTTTGTGTGCGACGGAAATGCCGATGGAAAATGTCCGATGGAGCCTACACACGGTCGGAATTTCCGACCAAAAGCTCCCATCGAACATTTTCCGTCGGAAAATCCGACCGTGTGTACGGGGCATAAAACTGGGATGCCATTAAAGTTCATGTGCGTGTAAAGGCAGGCGTCCCAATACTTTTGGTAATATAGTATATACTGTATGTGCCCCTTGTCTCTCTGCCTGCTTCTTTGGTGGTCTAAAGCTGGCCATGCAAAACACATTTTGGCCAATTTCTTCTGAATCGGATGAAATCCTGAGCTTTGGGCACCTTTCGGCCCAACAAAAGTGGATTCTGTAAAATTTTCCTTGACAAACCTCTCCCCGACCGCCATATACTCTCCTTACCAGCATTCCCTCTCTTCATGTGATTTCTCACTTCACCCCTCCATTGCTTCAGTGAATCAAAGAGACCAAATAGCATTCTTTTGACATCTTTATTTAATCTCATGTTGCAAAGTCACACAACTAAAACCTCCTCCATGGTGGATCCAATATAATACTACAAAGGTGCATGCACAGTCGCTGAAACCTGGGATTGAACCAGGGACCTTTAGACCTTCAGTCTAACGCTCTCCCAACTGAGCTATTTCAGCTTCTAATGCACCTTTTGGGTTTGGGGGTGGGGGGGGAGGGGAGAGAGGAGAGGAGGTGGGGTGGGGGTTGAAGCATGTCTTTAGAGTGTGGGAGGAAACCGGAGTAGCTAGAGGAAACCCACGCAGGCACAGGGAGAACATGCAAACTCCAGGCAGATGGTGTCATGGTTGGAATTTGAACCAGCGACCCTTTTTGCTGCCAGGTGAAAGTGCTAACCACTACACCACTGTGCTGCCCGTATACAAAAAGCACACGAATATAATAAAAGCACACGAATATAAGAAAAGCACACAAATATACTAAAAGCACACAAAAATAAGAAAAGGGGAGAGGAGAGAGGGGAGAGGAGGGGGGGTGGGGGTTGAAGCATGTCTTTAGAGTGTGGGAGGAAACCGGAGTACCCGGAGGAAACCCACGCAGGCACAGGCAGAACATGCAAACTCCAGGCAGATGGTGTCATGGTTAGAATTTGAACCAATGACTCTTTTTGCTGCTAGGTGAAAGTGCTAACCACTACACCACTGTGCTGCCCGTATACTAAAAGCACACGAATATACTAAAAGCACATTGATAGAAACTGGCCCATGTGCGCCCAGCCTGAAAGGGTGTGCACTAGACATAGGCAATTGGGAAAAACTGAACATTTGGCTCTATGATGTTGTCATGAGCCTCCTCATAATACATGGGCCAGGGTGTAAGTCCATTGTCCTGTCTCTCTGATGGTAGAAATATCTCACATAGGTGTTGCTACGCCTCTGGCTCTATGACGTTGTTATGAGCCTCTTCATGGTACATTGGCCACGGTGTAAAGAGATTCTCCTGGCTGTATGCCATTGGGAAGAAGTCCTGTGGTGGCTCCTGAATCTGACTAACGCTCCTGTAGCCAAAGTCAAAGGTATAATTCTGCTCCTCTGGCTCTATGACGTTGTTATGAGCTTCTTCATGGTACATCAGCCACGGTGTAAAGAGATTCTCCTGGTTGTATGCCATTGGGAAGAAGTCCTGTGGTAGCTGCTGAATCTGACTAACGCTCTTGTAGCCAAAGTCAAAGATATAATTCTGCTCCTCTGGCTCTTTTAGGTTCTTATGAGCCTCCTCATAATCCATTGGCCAGGGTGTGAAGAGATTCTCCTGTCTGACTGCTGGTGGTGGCTGAAAAAAGACCATTTGCTCTGCCAATTGTTGACGAGCCACTTTATAATGGTTCTCCATTGGAGTCGGTACTGGTCCATGGATGTTCAGTGGTAATAGTGGAGCCCAGTCCATTGGTTCCACCCTCTGAAGCTCACTCTCGTCACTACAGTCAGCGAAATGAGGCTTCTTCTCTGGCGATGATGGTGGAGGTGAAAATAAGTCCATTGGTGACATCATCAAACTGTCGCTCATGTATGAAAAGCCTGTGAAATACTCCTGCTCATATGGTGATATTGGAGCCTCCCGGGCCAGGTTGTTGATAAATTCATTCAATGGCATGCTGTTATTTGATGGTTCCTCACAAATCTAGAAAGAGAAAAAGACATTCATTAGTGTTTCTAATTGATACAGAGAATGGTAACAAAGTATGGTGAACCCCACACCCGAGGTGCAGCAGATTTCACCAAGCAGGCTCCTTCCACCCTAGCTCCCTCTAGTGGTCAGATGACATACACAATAATCATCTCCAATACTAAACAGAAATCTTTCAGACTAGGCCATATGATTGTATAGTGATCACAAATTCATAGACAGGTCTGAAAAGTCTGTTAAAACAAATGTCTTAGATGGGGAAGAGCCTGCTGCTGAAAATCTCCCCTCCCCCTCCAATGTGTTTGAACGCTATTATCCGTATACTTACTGGTTCCGATTCAGATGGCACGCATGACTTTCTTCCCTCTAACTCTGCCCAGTCGATGGTCTCGAAGAATGGATGGCTCCTAATGTCACTGACTAGATGGTTTCGGCCCTCTTGGTCTTTCCATAGACGCTGTAATGAAGAATTAAATATATGAGAATGAAATATAATGAGACGCTGCATGACCAATAACAATATCTGAGCAATAGAGGAGCTGAGGCTCTCTGTAACTTACCCTAACTAAGAGGTTATAGAGGTCAGGGTCCATACCCTCCTCATAATTGGGGTCCATTTCAATAACTTTCTTCTTTATTTGTTCCCAGTTGTCTGGTGATGAAGGGATGTTTGTCAAATGCCATCTCGTATACTATGACTCCAAGGGAGAAATAGTCAACCATGCTGAAATAATCAATTTCTTGCAAGACCTGTAGAAACATAAGAGAAAGAGGGATGAGCACATTGTCAGACCAGGCAGAGGACAGAGATGACAACATAGTGACATATGTGATGTATAAAGCTCATGCATGACTAAAATTGCAATGAAACGGCATCAAACTGAAGTGGAGCTTGCGAATATTGGAGGTGGAGCTTAAAGGGGATGTATAGTCAAAACCTTTTTTTTTTTTTTTTTTTTTTATACATGTTGGATAGAATAGACAGGGGTTAAACACTCCTAGGTCTTTGCCTAGAGGTGCCCTTTAATTGCCCCATTTAAAGTAGGTGGATGAAGGTATACTGACCCCAATAGCTCAATGTTCACAAGCGCTCCCCATGTTAAAGAGGAGAAGGTAAACAGTGGGTGAGCAGTTACTGGAGGTTTTACCCCATTCATATGTGTGAAACGGGCCAGGCAGATGAACCCATCTACACTTGGCCTCAATGTCCCCTACAAAGAAGCCCCAACACTGCTCCATGACTCAGAACTTCCCAGCTTTTGTTGGGGATATTGTTCTGGCCTGGAAACCCACTAAAAGCAACATTCTCCATTTAGTGGAAGTGGAGCACCCCTATATATATATATATATATACATATATATATATATATATATATATATATATATATATCTCATAATCATTCCCATCATGCTAAGAATAATGATCCCAGTATCCTGTATTTGTTTTTATTACATTAGTTATACAGAAGAGTTCTATCTGTCACATGACCTGGGCTCGCTTCTAACTGACAAATTTAAAAAAAAAAATGCCTTGAAGTCTTCATGTACACTGCCGCTGGTAAACGGACGTTTAGGATCAGTTGGGCGTTTTTTTTTTTCTCAGCTGCCCCTGAACTCTCCTCTATGCTCTCTTATCAGTCTGTTTGATTATCAAATTTTCTGGCCAAAAATCATTCAGGCTAATAGATATTCGTTAGATCCAGTAAGATCAAGTGGTTTTAACGTTAGATCTCACATAATTAGAGACTTATTAAGTGATTAATGAGGAGGGGCTGGCCCCCCATATCAAATTTTCTGGCCAAAAATCATTCAGGCTAATAGATATTCGTTAGATCCAGTAAGATCAAGTGGTTTTAACATTAGATCTCACATCATTTCACAGATATTTCACATCAAAATAGAGATATTAGGTGGTACATATGTACGGGTTGGCCCCCCCTTATCAAATTTTCTGGCCAAAAATCATTCAGGCTAATAGATATTTGTTAGATCCGGTAAGATCAAGTGGTTTTAACGTTAGATCTCACATCATTTCAGAGATATTCCACATCAAAATAGAGATATTAGGTAGTACATATGGACGGGTTAGCCCCCCCCTTATCAAATTTTCTGACCAAAAATCATTCAGGCTAATAGATATTCGTTAGATCCGGTAAGATCAAGTGGTTTTAACGTTAGATCTCACATCATTTCAGAGATATTCCACATCAAAATAGAGATGTTAGGTAGTACATATGGACGGGTAGGCCCCCCTTATCAAATTTTCTGGCCAAAAATCATTCAGGCTAATAGATATTCATTAGATCCGGTAAGATCAAGTGGTTTTAACGTTAGATCTCACATAATTTCGGAGATATTCCACATAATAGAGATATTAGGTGGTACATAAGGGCGGGTTGGCCCCCCCACGTGCAATTTTCTGACCAAAAATCATTTAGGCTAGATATTCGTTAGATCCGGTAAGGTCAAGTGGTTTTAACTTTAGATCTCACATAATTTCAGAGATATTCCATAAAAAGTAGAGGTATTAAGTGGTACAGAAGGTACATCCATCTTCAACCGTCTCTGGATGGTCTCTGGAACCTTCTTTGCATGGTTCTTCAGCGGGTGCCTGTAGTCTCTCCTCACGCCTCCATTCACCTCCCTGCCTCATGGTGATCTCTCCTCAGACCAACAAGCTTAAGTCCCCCTTTTGGCAAAGCAGGCTGGGCTTGGTAGTTCCACCCCCTGTAGAAATCGATGGGGCTGTATTGTGGGCCATGGTCCTCTGCTGCTGCTTGATTGGCTCCCTCTCCCTGCCAATAGGGACACAGGAAGAGGAGAAGGAGGGGGAGAAATACCTTACAGGGACTGACAGGTGTGCTCTCCCTCAGTGAGTGCCTGTGTCAGTGTCTATTCAGTCCGGCGGTCACTGGCAGGAATGGCGGGAGGTGCGGGACTACGGGTGATAGAGTAGCCCCCGGTACACACTCCCCCCACCAAAGAACCTTTGGCCCGCCAAAAGGAGGTAAAGAGTCTATGACCTGTTACATGTTTTTAATATACACACGGAAAAAAAAACAGGTTAGTGTGCACAGGAAACCATACAATTTACATCTGCATAAAACCCTGGCAGAGGAACATCCCACCAATTGGCATAGGAGGGGAGGTTGTCCTGCCTACAGGCCACCTTAACTGGAATGGCCCAGCTAGATGTGCCAGGGGGTGAGTGTCAGAAATCAAGAAATCAAGCCGAGACAGAAGTACAGTTAAATGTATCAATCAATGTAGTGGAACAGCAAGCAGGATCTGGAGCCAGAAGGGATGTCAGCAAAGCAAGTCTTGAACAGGATCGCAGGAGATTGTTTCTGTGATGTTGACCAAGGCGAAGGCAGAGATCCTCTGGACTGGACGGCTTAAGTAGGCAGGACTGACGAGCAGGATATCATCAACAGCTGAGAGTACTTTTTTCAATGAGAACGACCTCCTCAGAGCTTTCACCCAAAATATCATATGTTAGTCTTTTGGGTGGGTGAATAACCCTTCGCTCTTGCTGTTCTTTAGGTTCTGCGGTTACAGGCACTCTGGTCTCTTCTTCTTCCTGCATATCAGCTTCAGCTTCCTCAATGAAGGATGGAAAGTCTTAGGGGTCTGTGTCAGCAGGGAAGATTGAGGGTCTTCCAACTCTTCAAAAGGTGGATTTTGAGGTACAAACTCAGGAGCCTCTGGCCTGAGAGTCACCTCAGTCACCTTGGGAGGAGAAGAAAGGGGGGGGGGGTGGCAAGCCCTGGCATTTTAGATGGCCACAGACAATCTTTCTCTTCATCCTCGCTGTTTTCATATTCAGCAAGGGGGACAGAGTGAGATCTAGTCACTGGTCGGGATCTTTGAGAGGCCGTGGGTGTGGACTGTAAATCTGGTTGTAGTGGCACATGAACTGCTTCTGACAGAGGCAACAGATGATTGTGATGCCAAGTCTTCAGCAGGCCTGTGCTTCCCTCTGGCCGAATTTGATATACTGGGTGTCCTGGCAGATGCCTGTAAACGACATAGGGCTGCGACTTTCAGCGGTTAGCCAACTTGGGCTTTCCAGGGACACCCAGGTTTCTCAGCAGTACCTTGTCATCCGGCTGTAGGTCCTGCACTCGTACCCTAAGGTCAAAGTTTATTTTGTTTCTCTGTCCTCGGGCATATGAGGCAGCTTGAGCCTTATCATAGGCGGTTTTCAGACGTCTCTGCAGGCGATCCACATACCCTCTGAGGAAAGTTGCTGAGGTATGGTTGAGGGATGTGACGAAGGCCAAATCTACTGGCTTATGGTCCGAACATCAAACTATAGGGAGAGTAACCTGTGGCATCATTGGCGGTGCTGTTATAAGCATGCACAATAGCCACTATATGCTTGCTCCAGTGCTGCTTTTGTTCTGAATTTAGAGTTCCAAGCATATCCAGGAGGGTTCGGTTGAATCTCTCTGGTTGAGGATCCCCTTGAGGATGATACGGGGTGGTTTTAGACTTCCTGATGCCCAACAGGTCTAAAAGTCTCTTGATGAGACTACTCTTGAAATCTCTCCCTTGATCAGAGTGGATGCGTTGGGACCGACCATAGTGCACAAAGAATTTCTCCACGAAGATCTTGGCCACCATGGATGCTTGTTGGTCCCTCGTGGAAAACACCTGGGCATACCGAGTGAAATGGTCAGTCACTACCAGGATATTTCCCTGCCCACTCAGATCAGGCTCCAAGCACAGAATGTCAATGCACACCAGCTCCATGGGTCCTTGACTCTAAAGATGGTCCATTGGGGCAGCTCGGTGAGGCAAAGTCTTCCTTTGGATACATCTGATGCAGGAGGGGCAATAGTCCTCAACTTCAGCCTGCATGCAAGGCCAATAGAACCGGTCCCTCACCAGCAGAAAAGTCCTCTTGGGCCCTAGGTGGCCATGGTTGTCATGTAGGTGTCAGGGCTAGGCTCAGCCCTTCCCTTTCTGAGCTGGCCGCTCAGCTGTCAGCTAATTGCCAGCTCCCATTTCTCTCCACAGTTACCCAGCTGTTGTTGATTCTGCTCGTTAGTCCTGCCTACTTAAAGTCGTCCAGCTCACTTGATCTCTGCCTTCGCCTTTGTCAACATCACAGAGTATTTCTCCTGCGTTCCTGTTGAAGACATGCTAGGTTGACGTTCCTTCTGGCTCCTAATCCTGCTTTCTGTACTACTACGTTTATCTCTGGCTCTCTGACATTTGCTTGGCTGACTACCCGATCCGGTTACTGAACTCTGGCTTGTTTTGACTACGCTTACTCTGTTTACCTTATTATTATTATTATTATTATTAAATAAGTGTGATTTAACTATACTTCTGTCTCGGTTCATGGTTCCTGATATTAGGGCAGTTAATACTGTCTCCATATGTTTTTCAGGTAGGAATAGCTGCCATTTTTCTTCAGAATTGTCAGAGGGGGCCCTTCGGTAGACCAACCCTCTGTGCACCTGAAACCGATCCCACTCTCGGTGCAGCAGATGGGTTTCCTTCGGGGAGTCAGTGAGGAGCAAGTCAGGGCGTTGGCTCTCCAAGGCCTTCAATGCCAAGCTACAGGGAGGGTCCTCCAACTGGTCCTTCCGCAGGTCTTTGACAGCTTGGGCAGACCTTCATCCCCAAATTGGGCGACATTGCAATAACATCTGGGGACACCAGCGGCTGACACTCCAATCTCTTCGGTCCTGGATCCTACTCCAGGTTGATGTTCTGCTCCTTGACATAAGGCTCGTACCCTTCGGGTGTCAGCTGGGCCTATTCTTCTGGAGGGTCTCTGGAACAATGGGGCCTTCTTGACAAAGCATCCGCGTCTTGTTTCCTGACCCCGGTCGATACTTCAGGCTGAAAATAAACCCTGATAGAGCAGCCAACCATCTGTTACCCGTGGCGTCCAACTTGGTGGTAGTGAGGATGTAGATGAGAGCATTGTTGTCGGTCTTGATCACGAACTCCGCTCCATACAGGTAATCCCTCAGCTTATCCACCACCGCCCACTTCAGGGCCAGGAATTCAAGTTTGTGCATGGGATAGTTCTTCTCGGTGGGGACCAAGTTCCGACTCACGTAGGCAACAGGCCGTAGATGGCAGTCATGCTCTTGATATAGCACCCCACCTAACCCATCTCGACTGGCGTCAAAGTGTAGCTCGTATGGCTTGGTTGGATCTGCATAGGCCACGACTGGAGCAGTTGTTAGGCTTCACTTTAGCTGCCTAAAACCTCTTCACACTTCGGAGTCCATTGAATGGACTCTCTGGGTTTTCTGGGCCCTCCAGCTGGTCTGACAGGCTTCACCAGATCAGGGTCAGTGTCTTAGCGAATCCCTTGACAAATCTTCTGTAATAAGAGCAGAATCCCAGAAATGACCTAAGCTCAGTCACATTGGTAGGCCTTGGCCAGGAGGTGACAGCTTCCAGCTTCTGGAGGTCAGTGGCCACTTCATCAGCAGACACAATGTGACCAAGGTAGTTGACCGAGGGTTGATAAAACTGGCACTTTTCCAGAGACAGCTTCAACCCCCTCATCATGGAGTCTCTTCAGGACCTTCTGCAGAAACTCTTCGTGCTCTTCCAGGGTCTTGCTGAAAACAATGATGTCGTCTAAGTACACCAACACCTCGATCGGTTTCATGTCACCCACGGTCTTCTCCATTAGCCTTTGGAAGGTGGCTGGGGCACCAGACAGGCCTTGATGCATACGGTCAAATCCAAAGATCCCCTCCGGGGTAATGAAAATGGGTCTTCTCCCGATCCTCAGGGTGCATGGGGATTTGGTAATACCCACTCTTCAAATCCAGCATGCTGAACCACTTCGCTCTTGACAGGCTCTGCAAGGCATCTTCTATCCTTGGGGTGGTATATTGGCCGGTAATGGTCCTTCGGTTCAGCGTCCGGTAGTCAATATCCAGCCTCAGTGACCTATTCTTTTTCCGTACCACCGCTACTGGGGAAGCGTATAGACTCTGGGACTCTTGGATGATACCTGCCCTCTTCAACTCTGCCAGTTGTTCATGCAGATCCTCCAAGTCCCCTAAAAGAATCCATCAAACTCTTTCCCTGAACGGCTTATGCATTCGAAGAGATGGATCCGGTATTGGGCACTTTTTGCACACCCCACATCAAATTCACTCTTGGAGAATGCAGCCTGCCATCTCAGGAGCTGAGTCTTGGCCCTTTCTTTCCATTCAGGCAAAAGGGGAGTATTCTTCGGATAGAGCTCCTCCACAGAGATCCCATCCTTTGCTCCCCCCACCAAATCAGACGGCGGGACTGGGGTGGCCAGATTCACTTGTCCCAGCAACATCTGAGCCGGCATCTTCACTGACGAGGCGGACACTAACCAAGATCTTCCCGTGACTTCTTTGCAACCCTTTGGTTGAAACCACCTCGGGAATTATCTCCACTCCCATGTCTTCTCTCTGTCCGTCTGATTCAAGGATAATCAAAGGGCCTGCTTGCTTCCAATTTAGCTTGACAGATGCTCGTAAATAGGCCACTTCACCAGGCTGTAACGCCTTCTCGCACTGGTCCAATCGCCAGATATTTCCCTTCTGTTTTTGTACCAGGTGCTGGTAGGCTTGTCTCAGCATGTGGTGCACACCTGTAGTTGAAGTGCCTGGCTCCAGAACAAGAGGTGTCAACAGCCTTCTGACAAGATCAGTATTGGTCCCTGTGATGTGAGAACTCTTACTGGCCCCTGATGGGCGAGGACAGACCACCGCCTAAGTTTCAAAAGTCTCAGCTTTCCCAGCCATGGAGGGATCGAAGGTCAGCTTGACCGGTAGATAGCTATCATAGGGGAAGTTCTGAGTCACAATGCCCCATATCTGTAGCTCTTCCAACTTCTGCAAAGGCAGGTGCTTGAGGTGCCTGTCATAGAAGTCTCTGTAGAGAAGGGTCACTTAAGCTCCAGTATCCAGAAGGGCCTTGGTGTAGACTCCCTTTACTTGGATGGGAACAACAGGAGAAGGTCCCACCAGCTTGTCAGGGAGCATGGAGGAAGTGGTGGCCCTGGCCTGTTCGGTGGTTTGTATCCACGCTTCTCTGCGAGGTTCTGATCGTGCTTAATTCTGCGCTAAGTTCTGGGAGTCTGGTGTGCATTGACTCTCCGACACCAGGCAGCATTTGTCAAAAGAAACAGGACACTGGGTTGCTTGGAGGCAACAACGGGGGGCCCTCTGCAAGGGTTTGGACTTTCGCTGCTGTCTCTTTGTGTCATTGGTTTTGAGCCAGGTACCGTAAATGGGCACCCGGTTGGCTCCTTCACCAGAGCCCTCCGAAGTTTCCCTCTGGCTTCTGGCACTGTGCTTCAGACTTCACTGGGCTTGGACACACCTGTCGATTAATGACCCACATAATTTCAGCATACCTCGCTATGCTCAATGGCACTCCTCACTGGATATAGACACTAGTATGGATATGCGTGCATCGCTACCAAATATCCATAATATCCCTGTAATTATGGATAATCAAACATTAAAATCACTTGATCTTACCGGATCTAATGAATATCAATTAGCCGGGGTGATTTTTTGGCCAGAAAATTTGATAAGAAGGGGCCAGCCCCCCTCATTAACCACTTAATATGTCTCTAATTATGTGAGATCTAATCTCATCCTTATGTACTACCACCTAATATCTCTAACGTTAAAACCACTTGATCTTACCGGATCTAACGAATATCTATTAGCCTAGATGATTTTTGGCCAGAAAATTGCATGTAGGGGGGCCATCCCGTCCTTATGTACCACCTAATATCTCTATTTTTATGTGCAATATCTCTGAAATTATGTGAGATCTAACGTTAAAACCATATGATCTTACCGGATCTAACGAATATCTATTAGCCTGAATGATTTTTGGCCAGAAAATTTGTTAAGGGGGGGCCAGCCCCCTCATTAATCACTTGATAAGTCTCTAATTATGTGAGATCTAACGTTAAAACCACTTGATCTTACCGGATCTAGCGAATATCTATAAGCCTGAATAATTTTTGGCCAGAAAATTTAATAAGGGGGGGCTAACCCGTCCATATGTACCACCTAATATGTCTATTTTGATGTGGAATATCTCTGAAATGATGTGAGATCTAACGTTAAAACCACTTGATCTTACCGAATCTAACGAAAATCTATTAGCCTGAATGATTTTTGGCCAGAAAATTTGATAAGGGGGGGCCAGCCCGCCCTCATTAATCACTTAATAAGTCTCTAATTATGTGAGATCTAACGTTAAAACCACTTGATCTTACCGGATCTAACAAATTGCTTCCAAAATAGCTAACTGTTTGGTCAATTTTTTGATAAGGGGGGCTGATGACGGGTTAGCCCCCCCCCAGCAAATAACTGTTAATATTGCTTCTTCTGTGTAAGATCTAACGCAAACAATGGTTGATCTAACCTGATCTAACAAACTGCATAAGATTTTTTCAAAAATTTTGGTATGGGGAGGCTAACCCGGCAGAGGTCAGATAGGCTCTGATCCCTGAATACTTACAAAATTGACCACGCTTGGAGGGATGTGCTTCTATGTCTAGTGTGGTCAGTTTGAAATAGGAAAGCAGAGGGACTGACAGGATCACCAGTTATTTGACACAAAGGAAGCAATACAAAGAGAACAGGATACTTAATACAAGTACATGATACAACAGACATATCTGAAATAGTAAATGTTCAAGTAACAAACACCTTAAAGTGGAGCTCCGTCCAAAGGGGGAAGCTCCGTTATTCCCCCCCCCCTCCGCTGCCACATTTAGCACCTTTCGGGGGGGGGGGGGAGTGTGTACCTGGTTTTGACAGGTACCCGCTCCCACTTCCGGCTGATCTCCCCCCGGGGAAGTCACCCGAAAGTTCGGCCCCCCTTCTCCTTCCCCCACCCCCGGGCCATTCACAAAGGGGGTGGTGGCAGCACATGAGAGCCGATTGATTGGCTGGGGTAAAGACACCACTGGATTCATGGACAGGTAGGTGTCCTAAGATTAAAAGTCAGCAGCTACAGTATTTTTTTTCTGAAGGAGCCTGGAGCTCCTCTTTAAGTTCTGCTTTAATAGTCATCATTGCCCTCTTTAGAATATAATTCATTTAAAACAAATGGGTGATAATAATAATAATGATAATAATAATAATAGGTGACAATCCCATGGGGCCACTTTTTTAATGTTTTCTTTTGTGACCATAAAAATTCCAATTGCCTTAAATCCTTTTATTGCCATCACCATAAATACTACAGCGGTGGCTTTGGGGGTGTCATGTACCGCTGGAGGGTGGCTGGACGAACAGAATGCACTAGATGTACCAGATGAGACTTGGCAGAAGGGAGAACCAGAAGCAAGGTCAGCAGCCAGGCCAGTAGTCATACATAGGAAAAAAAATATTTTTTAGCACCCACCCCCGCATACACACATATATATATAAATGTAAATGCATCTGTTGGGAGCGCCTATGCATGAAAATGTTAATTGTACTACACATGTTACATATCACTACACATGCCAGGATGAGAGCGATAATTCTAGGCCCAAAATTCAAGATTAACGCTAAACTGGTGATCTGTAGGGGCTTTAGAAACATTGCCTATGGAAAATACAGGGTACTTAAATTTCTCACTATTTCACGGGTACACACAATTTCAAGGTGTGACATGTTGGATATCGATTTACTTAAAGAGGTTGTAAACCTCCCTGTATTATTTGTAACTATAGGTAAGCCTAGAATAAGGCTTACCTATAGGTACTGTAAATAACTCCTAAATGTACGCCGTTTAGGAGATATTTACTGTACACTGCGCAGATGATGTCATAGGTGCATGCGCTCTGAAGAGAGGGCCGTCCGTGCTGTTTCTTCAAAAGCGTGTGCCATGACCGGTGGCTTCCACGTGCATGCGGCATACGCCAGTCAGACAGCCAGAGTCCGTGGCCCCGGAAGGAAGACGGGCGAAGATGGATGCGGCCTGCAGTGGATATGCAGGTAAATGTCACTTAGGCTTAATGTACACGGGACATTTTTACAACCTCTCCTGAGCGATTTAACTTGATGGATAGTAACCCACGTTTAAAACGTCCATTTTGCCGTGTTTAGCTGTGTTTGCGTTTAGAAGCGTTTGAAAAAAAAATTTATTTTTTTTCCAAAATAGCCAAAAATGAAAAACGCCTGTAAACGAAAAGGCGGCTTAATGCGAGTTACCACGTTTAGAAGCGTTTGGTGCTTGAAATTCCTCTAAATTCAGCATCTGAACTAATTTTTTTCCTTTTCAAAAAAGGCCTCTAAACTCAACTGCCTAAAAACGACATTAAACGAACCTGTGTACATGTACACATAAGATAACATTGGATGAGTTCAGGGGCAGCTGAAAAAAGCAACCAACTGCCTCTGAACGTCCATTTACCAGCAGTAGTGTACATGAGGCTTTAATGTGCTAGTATGCAGAGCATACTAGCACATTATCCCTTTAATTTGCAGGGAAGAAAAAAGTGGAAAAAAAACTACAGCGTTTACTTCCTCTTTAAGATGAGGTACAACCTCCTCTTTTATTTTTTACCGAAAAATTGGCAATATATTGTGTTTGTGTGCCCTAAGATCAACTTTAGTGTATTTTTTACTAAAATTTTGCGTTTCATAAACCGTTTCGTTAATTTTGTGTGACGTAAATTGGAAAAACCGCCATTTTATTTTCTAGGGTGTCTGCTTTCAGAAAATATTCAATGTCTGAAGCTTTTACATAATTTTCAGGCCTAAAATTATTTTTTTAAATGTATGCAAAAAAGGAAAAAACTGCTGCGGCAGCAAAAAGGGTTAACAGGGTCCTTAGCAACATGGCAGCAGATGGCAATTTGTCTAAAGCAGTCATGGCGTAGGGGTGGTGGCACAAGGTCGTTAGTCCTGATAATATAAAAAAAAATTCTTTATGTATTACAGATCCTCACAGAGGAACAAAAATAAAACGTCATGTACATTATACAGTACATTGTTCCTTTGTTATGCGGTGTGTGGAATGAGGCCATTTTTAGGATTGTGACTTTCCTCCAGCTGTGGAACCACAAGATCCAGCTTGCCTTATCAGTATAAACTGGAGCATGACATACAGTATACACATCTCCAAATCCCCAGATCACCTAGGAGCAGTATAGTGCTGTGTGTATCCATACAGATCACTGTGCACACTGAGAAAGGTGTGTCCTGTCTCCATGACAGCAGGAAAACACAACATTCCATAGCAACTCATTGTCCCTTTACATCCACATACACAGTGCTGGATATTTAGTTCTGTTTCTACATCATCTTCTTTTAATGTTGTCACCATGGGGCTGGAGAGGAGACAGGACTGGCATCTGACTAGTACTGGCATTGGGCATGATTATAAGGCTCAGGTTCCCTTCCCTCCTCCACATATTAAGGTAATGTAAAGAGACACAATCATAGCACAGGTATATGTTTATATAGAGCGGGTATATGTATTGTATATAGAGAAGTTATATTTTTATATACAGCAAGTATATGTATATAGAGCAGGTATATGTATTGTACATAGAGCAGTTATATGTTTATATACAGCAAGTATATGTATATAGAGCAGGTATATGTTTTGTATATAGAGCAGTTATATGTTTATATACAGCAATTATATATACTGTATATAGAGCAGTTATATGTCTATATACAGCAAGTATATGTATATAGATCAGGTATATGTATTGTATCTAGAGAAGTTATATGTTTATATACAGCAAGTATATATACTGTATATAGAGCAATTATATGTTTACAAATGTTATTGATCATCATTGCATGTATGCCGGTTACATTCATGCTTGCACATTGCAGGAACACACTCAAAATTGTTCTCTTTCCCTCAATGCCCCAAAAAAATCTGCAGCCCTTTTACAGACGTGCGAGGTGCAATTAATTCCTAATGGCACCCCCTTTCATCTTCATGCATTTATGCGTGCCAAAATGCATGGTGACAAAGTACAGTAATTTAAAAAAAAAAAGATCAGACACCTCTTTTGCATGTTTCTCAAACGTAGGGCAGCCCACTATGGGCTGCACAGAAATATGTAAAAAAAAAGGTGTGTGCGCTCCACCGTGCCTGCATGGGTGTGAACAGGGCCTTATAAAGGCTTCCAGGACAGTAATGCCCCGTACACACAAGCGGAATTTCAGTCAGAAAAATCTTAAATGGTTCCGCTAGCTTTGCTTGCATACACGCGGTCACACAAAAGTTCGCTGAACTTTCGACCGTCAAGAACGCGGTGACGTACAACGCTACGATGAGCCGCGAAAATGAAGTTCAATGCTTCCGAGCATGCGCTGAATTGTTTCCGAACATGCGTAGGACTTTTGCGTGTCGGCATTGGTACAGACGATCGGAATTTCCGATCGGATTTTTTTCAGACCGAAAAATTGAGAACATGCTCTCAATCTTTTGCTGGCTGGAATTTTGCCAGCAAAAGTCCAATGGAGCATACACACGGTCGCATTTTCGGACCAAAAGCTCTCATCGGACTTTTGCTGGCGGAATTTCCGCTCGTGTGTACGGGGCATTACGATTCTCTACAGTGGAAATGTATAGGTGTCTAAAATAATTATCTTGCATAGTTACATCCCATACAATCCCATATACAAAATAATTCCTTCCTGATCCCCTGAGAGGCAATCTGATATTCCCTGGATCAACTTTACCTATAAATATTAGTATCCAGTTATATCATGTACATTTAGGAAATAATCCAGGCCTTTCTTGAAGTTATCTACTGAGCTGGCCAGAACCACCTCTGGAGGGTGTCTATTCCACATCTCTTATGCCCTGTACACACGGTCGGATTTTCTAACGGAAAATGTGTGATAGGACCTTGTTGTTGGAAATTCCGACCGTGTGTAGGCTCCATCACAAATTTTCCATCGGATTTTCCGACACACAAAGTTTGAGAGCTTGCTATAAAATTTTCCGACAACAAAATCCGTTGTCAGAAATTCCGATCGTGTGTACACAAATCCGACGCACAAAGTGCCACGCATGCTCAGAATAAATAAAGAGATGAAAGCTATTGGCTACTGCCCCGTTTATAGTCCCGACGTACATGTTGTACGTCACCGCGTTCAGAATGATTGGATTTTCCGACAACTTTGTGTGACCATGTGTATGCAAGACCAGTTTGAGCCAACATCCGTCTGAAAAAATCCTAGGATTTTGTTGTCGGAATGTCCGACCGTGTGTACGGGGTATTACTGTGAAGAAGTCTTTCCATATTTGGAGATTAAATCTTTTTTCCTCTAGACTTAAAGAATGCCCCCTTGTCCTCTGAGATCTTAAAGTGAATAACTCAATAACTCAAGGTTGCCCTTCTCTGCACTTTACTTTCTCCAGTTCCCCGATATCCTTTTTGAGAACTGGTGCCCAAAACTGAACTGCATATTCCAGATGAGGTTTTACTAATGATTTGTACAGGGGCAAAATGAGATCTCTCTCTCTCCAGAGTCCATACCTCTCTTAATACAAGAAAGGACTTTGCTCGCTTTGGAAACCACAGCTTGGCATTGCATGTTATTATTGAGCTTATGATCTACCAAAACCCCCAGATCCTTCTCCACCATTGATCTATAAAGAAAGATCACATACAGTTTATTCTCACCTATAAATCTGATGTACAGTATCTCACAAAAGTGAGTACACCCCTTACATTTTTGTAAATTTTTTTTATATCTTTTCATGTGACAACCCTGAAGAAATGACACTTTGCTACAATGTAAAGTAGTGAGTGTACAGCTTGTATAACAGTGTACATTTGCTGTCCCCTCAAAATAACTCAACACACAGCCATTAATGTCTAAACCACTGGCAACAAAAGTGAGTACACCCCTAAGTGAAAACGTCCAAATTGGGCCCAAAGTGTCAATATTTTGTGTGGCCACCATTATTTTCCAGCACTGCCTTCACCCTCTTGGGCATGGAGTTCACCAGAGATTCCATTAACCACTTGCAGACCAGGGCGGCAGGTCGGCTCTCCTGCGCAAATCGCCGTAGCTGTACGGCGGCTCACGCATTGGTGATAGCAGGTGGGAATGCGCCGCCGGCATCAGGTGCTTGAGCCAGCTGCTGGAGCGTGCCCATGGGTCGGGTGGACTCGTTGTTCGCCAGCGACCCGCGATCACCTAGTACAGAGGCAGAATGGGGATCTGCCTTTGTAAACAAGGCGGATCCCCATTTTGACAGTTGACACGACAGATCTACTGTTCACAGTGATCGGGAACAGTGATCTCTGTCATGTCTCTGCTAGCCCATCCCCCCTACAGTTAGAACACACCATGCTGCAGCTCAGTTTTAGGGTTTTGGCAATCTTCTTATAGCCTAGGCCATCTTTATGTAGAGCAACAATTCTTTTTTTCCTCAGAGAGCTCATTGCCATGAGGTGCCATGTTGAACTTCCAGTGACCAGTATGAGAGAGTTAGAGCGATAACACCAAATTTAACACACCTGCTCCCCATTTCACAATTGAGACCTTGTAACACTAACGAGCCACATGACACCAGGGAGGAAAAATGGCTAATTGGGCCCAATTTGGAAATTTTCACTTAGGGGTGTACTCACTTTTGTTGCCAGCGGTTTAGACATTAATGGCTGTGTGTTGAGTTATTTTGAGGGGACAGCAAACTTACACTGTTATACAAGCGGTACACTCACTACTTTACATTGTAGCAAAGTGTCATTTCTTCAGTGTTATCATATGAAAAGATATAATAAAATATTTATAAAAATGTGAGGGGTGTACTCACTTTTGTGAGATAGTGTATATATTTGTGTGATTTGTTATTATTATCAATGTATTTCTTATTCATATTAACTGATTGCAATAATCAATCCATAGAGTCAAATAATTCGATCGATACGCCATACATAGGGAACTAGATTTCGATAGGTGGATAGATAGAATCATAACGTACGACCATAAATTATTAAGCACATACAGCGGGTATAGAAAAGAATCCCCCCTTTTAAAATTACATTTTGTTGCTTTGCAGCCTGAAATGAAGACAGACACATTTTTGTTTTATCCAGCTGTACTTACTAGTGCAACTTATAACATGAAAACCCACTTATGTCAGCATTTTGCTGAACCGCCTTTTGCTTTAATTACAGCCTTTAGTCTGTTGGGATATGTCTCTACTAACTTTGCACATCTATGTAATCTCATAATCTGACCGGTCAAAATGCGATTGTAATCACAACATTTCACAGTACTGCTGATCAATGCGAAACGGTACATCATTTTCTTTCCTGGCTGATTGACTCAGTTTGAGCGAATCTGATCTAAACTGAGTCTAAATTGATCAGAAGACAAGTTATGGCTATTCGATCATTTCTGGTCCTATTGTTTTGATGGAATCACACACCGATTGGATAATAAAATTGAAGTGTGTATGGCCACAATTAGACAGATCAGTAGTTCACTTTTGTGACATTCATATAAGTATACAGTACTTTAACCAATTAATGACCGCCCACCCGCAATGTACTGCAGATGGGCAGCCCATGCAGGCAAAGTGACATACTGGGGGCACAATTCCTACCATTGACACAAATGATAGTATACAATCCCACCCAATGATACCAATGACAGGACACTATTCCTTCCAATGACATCAACGACGTGGCACTATTTCTCTCAGTGACACCTACAATGGGGGCACAATTCCTCCCATAAACACAAACAATAGGGCACAATTCCTCTCACTGACACCCTTTCAGTGGTGGTCAAAACGCCATCCTTACAGATAACTAAAAAGATCATCTGTGTTCTGCAGCTGGCTTTGCCAAGTGCCATTGGCCCCAGATCTATGCAGGCACCATCAAATGGGAAGTCAATCAGCCACAGCTCAACAAACCCCTAAAGACCTCTGAAGGAACACAAGGATTCCATGTAACCCTGGTTGAGAATGGTTGCTCTCGAATAGATAATGGAGAGGGGGTAGTGTATTCTAACTAAGAAAAGCATCCTAAAGTGACAACGCTACTATTCTTTACATATAGTACAGTAAAGTTAGTGAGCGTTGTCACCCTGGAACAGGAAATGTGTTAGGGCTAGTTTACACATGCTTCAAAACAAGGCTTCGGACAGGCTTTGTTAAAGCTCTCTAAACGCCGGTCAAAGCCCCTGTCACTAAACAAAATGGTTAGCTTACAGTCCTGTTTACACCTTGCCTTTGCTTTAATTTGGCTTTGCTTCAAAAATTATACCCCATGTCGCATTAGTGGTGCTTCAAAGCCTCCATAGAAGTCTATGACAAAGCTCACTTGAAGCACCACCAAAGCCACATCGAAGAACCCCTGAAGCATCATTGAAGCAGCACTGAAGCATCAAAAGCACATCAATAAAGCATGTTGAAGCGGTAGGCACATTAATGTGTGTTGAAGCCGAAGCAAGTGTAAATGAGCCCTTACTGACAGGATCACCAAGTAAAAATAAAGTAGAAAAGTCTAAAAAAAGAAAAAGGACTGGTAAGCTACAAAAAAAAAAAATCACATTTTTGTTTTTTGGTTTAGATACACTTAAAGGGGAAAAATGCTGTTGAGATGACGATAGAACAGGTTGGACAAAGGGAGACTTTCTATTCTTTGATGTCTTTTTTATTAATGCTTCATAATAAAATATGCTGTACTTTGTCTATCGCTTCAGTCCACCATCTTTGAGCCACTGCCAGCCACACTACAACAAAGCAGTGAAGTGACGGCATTTGATGAATTGCTGAACACATATGAGACAACCACTGGCAGCGCACATAACAGGAAGTATCCTGGGGGCCCGTTTTCACAACCCAGTCACCCTCTCCCTCCTCCACATTGGAAGGTCAATTACAACAAGGATTTATGGGACAAGGTGAGGAACAGCAGCCATGTTACTAAATACCTATCTGTTATAATGGCTGAAAAAAGGTGCATCATTTTGAAGGCTTGTGGAAACATATTCTTCTTTTGTTTTAATTAATCATTTTATGTTTCTTTAAACTTATACACTTTTCTTCCTGGATCTTTTAAAGTGTTTTATTTGCTGTTGGGGCAGACATCTTGCTCTCACTATGTAGAATACCACACTAAGACAGCCCTCAAAATTTCCACTCGCCTGCTCGCATTAGGCGAGTGGAAATAAGCTAAGGGCGAGTGTTGAGCCGCATCGGGCTGGGGGCAGGTGGGTTGAACGAGAGCCAAGCCTAGCCTCTGCCCCTGTAAATCACCAGCTTGTTAATAGGAAAAGTTAACTTTGGCAGCTCCCGCTCCCCTGCCCTGTGCTGTGCTCTGCTGTAAGTCTCTCTGCATCCTAAATCAGTGAAAGTGTCACTCATTGGTTTTAATTTTTAGTGCTATATGTAATATAGCATTAAAATATTTACTTAACAATGCAGTAATGATGTGTACAGTAGCCAATCATATTTTATCCTTATTTTATTTATCACAGTCAGATCAATGAAATATGATTGCTGGTATTGCTTATTTAATTTTTTTTTCCATATTCTGTGTACAGCAAATATTACACTAAATAAAGAAAAAAAGATAAAAATAACCAATACCAGCAAATGGCAATCGTATTTCATTGATCTGACTGTGATAAATAAAATAAGGATACATTTCTTAATATTGTTGTTGTTGTTACTATTTATTTTTGTAACTTAATTCTGCATGAAACATTTAACAGTGTAATTTTATGAAATAATTTACGGGGGCATGTTTAGGGGTGGAGTTAGGAGCGGGACAGGGTAGGGGTTGGGTGGGGCAACTGGTTGTGAGTAACTCTTAAGGCCTGGCTAGTAGCTCAGGACTTGAAATTTTGAGCCCTGCACTAAATTTTAGACAAATGCCAATTATCCTACCAGCATTTTTAGTGTGTCCGAGGAAACTGGAGTGCCTGCAGGAAACCCAAGCAAGCACAGGAAAAGCATTCAAAGTCCATGCAGATAGGGTTTCAAACCAAGGACTGCAGTGCTGCAAAGCATAAGTGCCAACAACTAAACCACTGTGCTGTTTTAGGTATACTGTATACAGTGCCTTGAAAAAGTATTCATACACCTTGAAATTTTCCACATTTTGTCATGTTACATGCAAAAACATAAATGTATTTTATTGGGATTTTTATGACATAGACCAACACAAAGAGGCACATAATTGTGAAGTGGAAAGAAAATTATAAATGGTTTTCATTTTTTTTTTTTACAAATAATTATGTGAAAAGTGTGGGGTGCATTTGTATTCAGCCCCCGAGTCATTACTTTGTAGAACCACCTTTAACCTGCAATTACAGCTTCAAGTCTTTTTGGATGTGTCTCTACCAGCTTTGCACATCTAGAGAGTGACATTTTTGCCTCATTCTTCTTTGCAAAATAGCTCAAGCTCTGTCAGATTGGATGGAAAGCGTCTGTGAACAGCAATTTTCAAGTCTTGCCACAGATTCTCAATTGGATTTAGTCTGGACTTTGACTGGGCCATTCTAACATATAAATATGCTTTGATCTAAACTATTCCATTGTAGCTCTGGCTGTATGTTTAGGGTCATTGTCCTGCTGGAAGGTGAACCTCCGCCCCAGTCTCAAGTCTTTTGCAGACTTTAACTGGTTTTCTTCTAAGATTGCCCTGTATTTGGCTCCATCCATCTTCAAATCATCTCTGACCAGCTTCCCTGTCCCTGCTGAAGAAAAGCATCCCCACAACATGATGCTGCCACCACCATGTTTCACGGTGGGGGTGGTGTGTTCAGGGTGATGTGCAGTGTTAGTTTTCCTGCCACACATAGCGTTTTACTTTTAGGCCAAAAAGTTAAATTTTGGTCTCATCTGACCAGAGCACCTTCTTCTACATGTTTGCTGTGTCCCCCACATGGCTTCTCGCAAACTGCAAACGGGACTTCTTATAGATTTCTTTCAACATTGGCTTTCTTCTTGTTACTCTTCTATAAAGGCCAGATTTGTGGCGTGTACGACTAATAGTTTTCCTATGGACAAATTCTCCTACCTGAGCTGTGGATCTCTGCAGCTCCTCCAGAGTTACCATGGGCCTCTTGGCTGCTTCTCTGATTAATGTTCTCCTTGCCCAGCCTGTCAGTTTAGGTGGACGGTAATGTCTTGGTAGGTTTGCACTTGTGCCATACTCTTTTCATTTTCGGTTGATGGATTGAACAGTGCTCCGTGAGATGTTCAAAGCTTGGGATATTTTTTTATAACCTAACCCTGCTTTAAATTTCTCCACAACTTTATCCTGTCTTGTCTGGTGTGTTCCTTGGCCTTCATGATGCTGTTTATTCACTAAGGTTCTCTAACAAACTTCTGAGGGCTTCACAGAACAGCTGTATTTATACTGATATTAAATTACACACAGGTAACACACTAATTAGGTGACTTCTGAAGACAATTGGTTCCACTAGACTTTAGTTAGGGGTATCAAAGTAAAGGGGGCTGATTACAAATGCACGCCACACTTTTCAGATATTTATTTGTAAGAAATTTTTAAAACCATGTATCATTTTCCTTCCACTTTACAATTATGTGCCACTTGGTGTTGGCTTAATATATAAAATCCCAATAAAATACATTTATGTTTTTGGTTGTAATATGACAAAATTTGGAAAATTTCAAGGGGTGTGAATACTTTTTCAAGGCATTTTGTGTAAAAATTACCAAGTTTCTCCTTGCTGTAGTTCTGCTAAGAACGTGTTGAATTCGGAATTGATCTTGGCAGAGCCATGCCGCATGTAATCAGTAAGGTAGGCATTCAGAAGTAATGTTGTGTTTTAGCAGGGTAGCTTTTAGTTAGTTGGGAATGTCATTTGGAATGCCCAGTCTTCAGATTACAGCCAGCTGGTGCAACAATTGTTGGACAACAAGGGAACATTAGCCGTCCTATGGGCCACAATTATATTCCAAGATGAAGTGGTTGTAATGTAAATAGGAATTCATCAGCTACCGTACTATATTGGTAGCTGAGGAGTTTTTAATGAGAAATTTCAGGAGAATGTCAAGGGGCCATGCATACTAAGTAGTGAGGTAACGTAACACATTGCTTCTAACAACCCAAGGGTGTCCTTGTGACATGAGGATTTTCAGTATGTTCAGGACTACCTTGATCTACTCCTACTGTTATCCTTAAAGCTACATTTTAGATATGCATATTTTTCCAAACCGGACCAATGTAAATATGCATGTGTCATACCTGGATGATCCCCATGGAACCTGGAAATTACTGTAGTAGGTGCTGCTACTACAGTGATCTCCACTAGCTTCTTGGTTCTGTGCCAAGCAGCTGCCCTGCTGCTTATTGAACGGAGGAGGTTGCTCACTTGGCATAGGAGCCATTCAGAAAACACTTTGCATTTTCTCAATGAATGCAAAGCATTCTCTAATTGGACGAGGTGGAGTTTTTCACCGCTCCACCTCGTCCAGAGAATGCCTTGCATTCAAATAGAAAAAGCGAAGTGTTCCCTGATCGGTGCCTGTGCTGAGTGAGCAACCTCTTGTGTTCACTAAGCAGCAGAGTGGGTGTATTGTTTTGCTGGAAATGCTTTTGTGTAGTTGTGCGCAGTGCATTACGATGAGAACAGAATGCCTTAAAGAAGCATATGTGCTTATGTTAGCACATAAAAATGAACAAAAACTTGTGATGGGACCCATAAACTTCCATAAAGGGACTTATGAAGCTCAAATTTAAAATAAACTGCCATTGTTGTTGACAGTTACTTCTGGTCATAGTAGCCACCGAGATGTCAGGCCAATGCATTGTATTCATTACTATTATAATTTTTTTTATGACTTTCATCTGCTGGATGCTTGTTCTGGGTCAGTGACTCTGAAGCACATAAGCCAGAGACAGGCAGGTAACTAGCATTTTCAGAGGGAGACCACCACCAGTAGCAGTTCCCATATTTCTCAAATGACAGGACTACTTTAAGGAGCCATTCTGACAAGTTATACTGATTATTAAGATGTTAATGCATGTGTCAGGGGCTTTACAGCTTTTCTTCTAAACTAAGTAGAGTACCTTCCCTATCATTTTATGTATGTATCTTGCAGCTGAAGTTGAGAGCATGGAGGACTCCAGAAAAGTCTTGCAGTGAGATGAAAGCGCAGTTTCAGGGCCGTCTAGTTCAGCCAACCTACAGCACATTCCACTCAGGACCACAGCCCTTCCCACTGGAGAATCATCTGAACAAAGGACCATCACAGGTTGTTATTACACTGCCCTGCATAATTATTACCCACAACACATAAAGATTACATTACAGGACTACAGCCCAGTGTTCATATCATAAATGTTCAGACTATGCAATGGGCAGAGTGTTTAGATCTGTTGATTAAGGCGCTATTATTTGCATTGTTGTATAGAAAGTACCATATCTGAATCTCCTCTCACTTCCTGTCCCAGAGCACAGCTAAAAGTGAATAGAAATCTCTTTATAGTGAGGGCAAATTGCCTTTTTTAGACATCACTGGAAGAGGTAGCCCAGCACCGCACACCTCGCCAGCCTGAGTAGTTAGCAAGTAAAAGTAGGTAAAAGTAATGCAGCTTAATTCAACTAGGCCACATCCACAAGTTTCACCCCACCCCATTCTTCATGATTAAGCCCTGGGGGCAGGGTGAAACATGTTGGTGACGTGGTCTGGATGAATCAAGCTGAGGATGCTTTTACCTGCACACCACTTGGACCAGGCAAGGTGTGCAGCGGCCGGGCTATCTCTTCCTATTTCTGCAGTGTGCTTTGGGTCTGAACAGACCTTTCCTCAGCCTGTACCCTTGTAGGTCAGCAGCATCCAACCCATCCGACTTTGATAGTGTGAGCGGGTACCCTTAAGCATTTATCATGGGTCACTGGAAGAGGTGTCATTATTGGAAGATTTCCATAATCTGTTCTGGTGACAACTCCAAGGCCTTTTTCACACAGGCTTCAGCTTTTATGAAAGCAGTGTGAGCAGCAAAGCTTTACAAAGCTCTTAGCAAGCATTAAAGCGGTTGTATACTCCACTTGGACATGTTTACCTACAGGTAAGCCTATAATAAGGCTACACGGTTTAGGAGACATTCACCCTGCATGTAGCCGCTGACATCAGCAGCGAATGCGCAGTGAAGATCTGGCAAAGGTCCGGCATAACGTGCCGGAATGGAGTGACGTCATCGTAGTTCTGGCCACTCACAGTGCCGGAGCCAGGGACCCTGGAAGAAACAGCGAGGCAACATGTCAGCCCCCTCAGCGCTGACTGGGTCGGGCTGCGGGAGCTTCGTTATAAGGTGAGTATTTCATAATGTGCTAGTATGCGATGCATGCTAGCACATTATGCCATTGTCTTGCAGGTTTTTTTTTTTTTTCAGCGTTTTACTACCGCTTTTAAGCAGCTTCCTTGCAGACTTTAAAGCACTTTTCATCTCCAGTTTGGAAATGTTAAACACTGATCTTAATGAGATTGTTTTGTTTAGTTGCATCATTACACAGGCTGGACTCGCAGTATTCCAGGACTAAGCAGTGTTCACGCATCATTATGTGAGCACAGATCAGTCCGAAAAAGAAAAGCAAAGACCTAGCACATCACTGGACTAGCTAGAAGACTTCAGAATAAAGATAGGTATACGTTTATTTTTTTAAACCTGGAAGATCTTTAGGGGCTGCAACTGAAGCCTACTAACAGGCTGTTTAAATTGACAATCAACATTACTAATAAGATATGAGTTTAACATTCCAAACTAGTACTGAATGATACTTTCAAATCTTCAACAAAAATTGCAGAAAAGGCTGCAAACTCTCGTAAAAGCTTGCTGTACACATTGCTCCGATACAAGTTGAAGTCTGAACAAGGCATAACAGAGTGCAGCTGCTTTTGTCCAGCAATTAGAGAGAGGAAATCTGGATTATCAGTGACTAATAGAGATGAGGTCAGGGATGTTCGATAGCCCACCTGGAAGCTGTTGCCTATAATGGGCCAAACTTCTACTACCGAGGCATTCCCTGCCCCACAGCTGCATATATGCATGCATCTATACGTGTGACTGCAGGGTAGGGAATACCCCCACCATAGAAGATTGGTCCATTACGGGTGACTGGCAGGCTCACGTGGGTTCAGAAGAGCATCCAAACACAATTACATATTTACTTGCCCCTTCCCCTGCTCTCCATCCAGAAACATCCCCCGCAGCAGCCGGGGGGAGACTACAGGAGGGAAGCCAGCAGCAATGCGGGGTAAACACGGGGGAATCGGACCTGCATGCGGGGATTAGGGTGTGCCTAGGCACACCTGGCACACCCTCTGTGCACGCCTATACCTTCCTGCCACATTTCTTATATTAATGCAATTACTTTGTCTGATGTATGGTCCCTATTTTTAAGCTATCGGAGATCCCAATTTAGGAAGGCATCAGAGGCATAGCTTGAAGCTTGTGGGCCCCGATGTAAAAGTTGACCTGCCCCCCCCCCTACCACCTGCTGCTTCCACCACACACCAAGGGACTACCACAGTGCGCCAAGATACTCCAAATGGCTAAAATGTTATTTCAGATCTTTAGTTACATATTGAGAGGGTAATTCAAAAGATTTTGGCGAAACTGTCCATATTTTAATATACAGTATCTCACAAAAGTGAGTACACCCTTCACATTTTTGTAAATATTTTATTATATCTTTTGATGTGACAACCCTGAAGAAATTACACTTTGCTACAATGTAAAGTAGTGAGTGTACAGCTTGTATGACAGTGTAAATTTGCTGTCCCTCAAAATAACTCAACACATAGCCATTGATGTCTAAACCGCTGGCAACAAAAGTGAGTACACCCCTAAGTGAAAATTTCCAAATTGGGCCTAATTAGCCATTTTTCCTCCCCGGTGTCATGTGACTCGTTAAGGTGTGTTAAATTTGGTTAAAAGACTTCCCAAAGGCTAACGCTGCGCTAAAAAAAAAAAAAAACAATCAAAGATATAAACACAGCTGCTAGCACCCCAAAGTCTAATACAAACTCAAACAGATATACATATAAAATAGATGCAGCGCTAGTGATATTGAAAATGTACAAGTGAAAATAGAATAAAAGACTAAAGCAGAGTCCCAAAATTTCTGTCCATAGATGAAAGTGAAACAAACATCCATGCTTTGTATAGATGATAAGCTGTAGGTGAGGAAAACGTGACACTCTTTCACATTATATGCATCCAGCTCCACACCCAAGTGAGAGTAAGTAGCCTGCTTACCAGCTCTCTGTGACCACTAGAATAGTGGTCTCACCAAGCACAGGGAAATACCTCCCCCCAGGAACCTTAGTAATGTCTGAAAACTCCACTTTACTGGTAAAACTCCAAAATATAAAAAAGAAATGCTCCCATTGTGCAGTACTTTAAAGTATTCAGATTTAATCAAATAAGTGGATTGCACTTACAAGATAAAAGCATACTATAGGCATCAAAGGCAGCATGTCGTGTAGTAAGAACCGCAGCGTCTCCACAGGCTTCGCTTCACTTGCTGGTTCCAAAGAACTCTCTGAGGATCTGAAAAACAGAATTGTTTCTCTACATAAAGATGGCCTAGGCTATAAGAAGATTGCCAAGACCCTGAAACTGAGCTGCAGCATGGTTGCCAAGACCATACAGTGCTTTAACAGGACAGGTTTATTCAGAACAGGCCTCTCCATGGTCGACCAAAGAAGTTGAGTGCACGTGCTCATCGTCATGTCCAGAGGTTGTCTTTGGGAAATAGATGTTTGAGTGCTGCCAGCATTACTGCAGAGGTTGAAGGGGTGGGGGTCAGCCTGTCAGTGCTCAGACCATACGCCGCACACTGTATCAAATTGGTCTGCATTGCTGTCATCCCAGAAGGAAGCCTCTTCTAAAGATGATGCAGAAAGCCTGCAAACAGTTTGCTGAAGACAAGGAGACTAAGGGCATGGATTACTGGAACCATGTCCTGTGGTCTGATGAGACCAAGATAAACGTATTTGGTTCAGATGGTGTCAAGCGAGTGTGGTGGCAACCAGGTGAGTAGTACAAAGACAAGTGTGTCTTGCCTACAGTCAAGCATGGTGGTGGGAGTGTCATGGTCTGGGGCTGCATGAGTGCTGCTGGCACTGGGGAGCTACAGTTCATTGAGGGAACCATGAATGCCAACATGTACTGTGACATACTGACATACTCTTCCTTCGGAGAACCCTGCCTTGCTAAAGAAGCTGAGGGTAAAGTTGATGGACTGGCCAAGCATATTTCCAGACCTAAACCCTATTGAGTATCTGTGGGGCATCCTCAAACGGAAGGTGTCTCTAACATCCACCAGCTCCGTGATGTCGTCATGGAGGAGTGGAAGAGGACTCCAGTTGCAACCTGTGAAGCTCTGGTGAGCTCCATGCCCAAGAGGGTTAAGGCAGTGCTGGAAAACAATGGTGTCCACAGAAAATATTGACACTTTGGGCCCAATTTAGACATTTTCACTTAGGGGTGTACTCACTTTTGTTGTCAGTGGTTTAGACATTAATGGCTGTGTGTTGAGTTATTTTGAGGGGACATCAAATTTACACTGTTATACAAGCTGTACACTCACTACTTTACATTGTAGCAAAGTGTCATTTCTTTAGTGTTGTCACATGAAAAGATATAATAAAATATTTACAAAAATGTGAGGTGTGTACTCACTTTTATGAGATACTGTACCTCTCCAATTCTTTAAAAGACAACTTTTGACAGGTGGATATCTACCTGAACAACTTGAAATAGATCAAAGATCACTGGGGTTCAGCACCCTTATTTTTTTTAAAGAAATGAACTAGCAAGGTCTAACTAAATAATAAGGCCACTTTACAGGTGTTTTTGCGCTACAAATAGTGCCTTAAAAATGCCTGTAAACTGCCTCTTCTGCAGCCCCAGTGTGAAAGTCCTGAGTGCTTTCACTCTGGGGCGGTGCGCTTGCAGGATGGGAAAAAAAGTCCTGCAAGCAGCATCTTTGGGGCGGTGCGGGAGCGGTGCAGGCAAAATTATTTATTTTCTCTGTGTAATGTGAATACATTTGTCAGTATTCAAAAGTATGATAAAATATGTATTTTCAGTCAATTGTGGCAACTACAGAAAATAAGGGTTTGTCTGGAGAACCATACTACATCAGAGATGGTGGAGTGTCGAGTTTGAATGACATATATGCTTCCACTACCATGCGGGATTTTCGATCATTTACAGCGTGAGTATAATGTTTGTATCCTGCTTATATAGTACTGGCAGTTAGGAATAACGTTTTGTGATGTTCTCTGTAGAAATTATTTTAGTTAGGTCTTATGGTTGTCATTTAGCCAATTCTCACATGATATTTAAAATCAACGTGACCTGGCCTTACAAGCGCCTTGTAAGTAAAAATATTTATGAAGTGCTGGCGGCATGTATTTTCAAACTGATGTCTCTGTCCTTTTGGAGCCTCAAGGACCCCACATTTGGGTTGTACACATGGCCTTAACACCTCTCTCCAAGCTGAAATTAGGCTCCACCCTCTTCTAGTGCCAAGCACCACCTCCTGTCATTCGGCTGTCAGATACCAGAGTTGATGTGACAACTGCCACAAGTATATGCAGGGATCATTGTTACCCTATACATTTTTTAGGCCAAGGCCAGGCTCCATTTTTCTCTTGCCTGACTTTTTGATGTCTGTGGTGTCTGTGGCCATATGGTATTACAATAATTTTTGGTCAAACTTTTTTTTTTATAAAATTCAGTTTTTATATGTTTTAACAGACCATAAACATACATGCACACACAGTCTGTTTTGCAAAGACATATCTCATACACAATAAATAATTCCCAGAGAACTACTTGTTTTCTAAAAATAAAAAAAAGAGCACAGGAGTAGTTTTCTTGTTTCAGGCAGGCTGTCTCAGTGGACCTTCACTCAGAACTGTATAGGGGGAGCTATAGGAATGAGTAGGAGTCCCTGTTCAGTTTTAAAGCCCATAAAAACAGTTTACATAAAACACAAGAGCAAAGGAAACAATAATAAAAAAAAAACATATGCAATAGGTCATATTCATCTGACCTATTGCATATGAATATTATTTCTTATGTGTGAAGTGTGAACATCACTCACATCACTCATCAAACCCCCCCCCAAAGAACAATCTAGCACTAATCAACACGCTCACCCCCTAAGCATAAATTCCTTCTGAAAGCTAAGATTTTCCCCAAACTAAAATGCAAAAGTTCCCCCTTCTGCCAGTACAAATCGCCCTACCAGCACACATCTTTTTTGAAGCATGTCCTCATTTGGTGGGATTTTTAAGGAAATCAAACATGTTACTTACAATAAAAATTGTATCATTTAAAATTGTAGTGACAAGAAAATGTTATATTGTAAAATCTTTTTTTTTTTTTTTCCTCAATAGGTTTTATTAGTTTTTCGCAGTAATATATACAGTACAATGTAGACATTGTTCATCATATAAATAGTAGTAATATATACAATCATATAAGTAATTGCAAAAGACATTCCATAACAGATATTTCGGAATTGCATAGATCTGATGCTCTTTGTTCCTATCAGAGCTCATACACTGACTGACGTGGTAAGTGTGGACCTCCTTCCCCCAGGCACCCCAATTGGGAACTCTTTTGTGACCTGGGGGTGGGGGGTAAGAGCACTTTGAAAAGTTATTTTCTAGTGAGATCTGAACAATATTTTATGAGACAATACATTTTTATAAAACAAGGATGATTCCAAGGGGGTACCTAACTTTTAGATAAACAGTTCTGCTCTAGTCTATTGTGACCAGGGTTTCCATTCACTTTGTGCCTCTGCTAGAGGCCATCATTGATTCGTAGCTGTAGTGCGTTTTTACCAGTTGAAGGGTGTTTACAATAGATGGGGTTTGTTCGGTTTTCCATAATCTCATTATGCTCAGTCGTGTTGCCAAGAGGATATGCATTATAGTGTGCCTGAGGGATTTAGGATTGGATTCTATTGTTAGATTTAGAATTGCTAAAGCAGGCGAAGATTGAACAGGGCCATGTGTGATATCTTCCAGAATTGGGAAGATGGTGTTTCAGTATTATCTTATGAGGATGCATGACCAAAGGATATGTAGTAAATCTCCTCTAGCTTCATTACATCTCCAGCATAAGTCAGGGGTGCCTGCTCTGAATGATGCGATTTTAGTAGGTGTTAAGTACCATCTGGGAGATATTTTTTGGGTAAGCTTCCAGAGAGCAGAGCATTAAGTAGACTTGTATATTGTTTTTAGAGCTTGTTGCCATTGTACTGTACTGTACTTGTCCTAGGTCCGTCTCCCAGTGGAGGTGTGATGTTGATTTGGTGAACCTTTCTTTTTGATGGAAGATGTTGTAAAAGAGGGATATCCCTTTCAATTTTGATGCAGGGTTTGTTAGGAATTCCCATGTTGTCAGTGGAATAGTGTACAAAGGTGTAGGTATTGAGTTTAAGCAGTGTCATACTCGGGTATAAGTGTCTGTTGAGGGGAGATCAAAGTCACGCTGTAGTTGGGAGAAGGTGTTAGGTTGTGACTTGTGGAGTAGATTTTGCATGGTTTTGATACCTCTCTTAGACCAATGATTTAATGATGGATCTATGGAAAGATGGTGTAGAGCCTCTATTGGTATTTGTAATTTGGAGGAGACGGGGTAAGTATTACCTATTTGCGTTTTTTTTCCATGCGTGGGCAGATGCCCTCATTGTAGGTGGCATGTTGGAATAGTAGAGCCTAGGGGAGTGCTCATTAGCCAACTTTGTAGGTTTGGGCGTATGAGTCATGAGTTTTCCATTTGTCCCCATATAGTACGTGGACATGTCTGAAACCAGTCTGGTAACTGGGCCAGTATGGATGCTAAGCAGTAATCTTCAAAGTCAATGGAGCCTGCCCCACCTGCCAGCTTACGTTTTATAAGTTTCAGGTGTGCACTTCCGGGTTTATTTCCCTTTCAAATACATTTGTTGAATATGGACTGTAGGGATTTGAAATAGGTAAAGGGAATTGGAATGGGGAGGGTTCTGAATAGGTATAGTATTTGAGGTAAGTGCATCATTTTGAATGCTGCGAGTCTCCCAGACCACGTTAGTTCGTGTTTTGTGAGGTGTTGGGTGTCTGTGAGCAATTTGGTGAGGAATGGTTTATAATTGGTTGAGAAAAGACTTTGCACTGATTTTGTTAGCTGGACTCCTTGGATGGAAATTTTGGGGTGAGGTTGGCTCCTTCCCTGGTTTCTGAAGTGTGATGATCAAGGCCTTTAGTGATTCAGAAGAAAACTTGAAAGAGGAGGCAGCGTTATTAAATAAAGTTGTTAGATGTGGTGCTAGTTGTCTGGAGATTTACTTATAATACTCCCCTGATAGCCCATCAGGGCCTGCTGCTTTACCTGTGAGAAGTGTTGTAATAGTCTTTTGGCTTTCGGTTTCTGTGAAGTTGTTATTCGGGTAAGAAAATTGACTATCTGTCAGTACTGGAAGATTTATCTGGTTTAGGAATGCGTTTATGTCGTTCTTAGAGGGTTGGAATGTTGAAGGATCTAGTCTTATGTTGTACAGATCGCTGTAATAGTCGCTAAATGTGTTGGCTATGTCTTGTGGGTTAGTTAGATTCTTGTTAGTGTGTGAATGGTATATATGGTCCTCCCCCCTTTGATACGCCTTGCCAGCATTTTTTCTGCGTTGTTTGAGGAGGCGTATGAAGTGGCTTTTATTTTGCGTTGAGTGTTCTCAAAAGATTGGAGAAGGAGTATTCTGAGTTCCTGTCTTAATGTTAGTAGTTGTGCTGTCTGTGTTGGGTGGGGTTTGGTTTTGTGTGATTCCTCTAATTTCGTAATTTGCGACATTAGGGAGTCAAAATGCTGCGTCCTCTTTCTTTTATAATTTAAACTAATTTTCATCAATATACCTCGTATATATGCTTTGTGCGCATTTCACAACACTTCAGGGTCAGACACTGAGCCAATGTTGTGATCAAAAAATTCAGTTAGTTGGTTTGCAATCTCTGGTGCGTAATTTGGGTGCTGTAATATGTAGTTGTTAGCCCACCAGAGATATGTGCTATGTTGTTATGTGGGATCTGTTATAGATATTTTGATAGGGATGTGGTCCGACCATGAAGTGGTGTGGATGGCAGATGCGCTGATTTTTTGTAACATTCATTTATCCGAAAGAAACATGTCAGTTCTCAAATAGGATTTGTGGTGTGGGAAGAAGTATAGTCCCTTTCGGAACCGTGATGACATCTCCACTCATCAAAGATATCGTATGTGGTAAGGAATTTTTTCATGGGGGATTCCCTTTGTTTTGTTGCTGATGTGGTGTCCATATTAATGTCAGATACCAAATAAAATCTCCACAGATGATTAGATGTCCCTGTTGTATAGGTTGTACAGTGCGCATGACTATTGTTGTGGATATTGCTTTTTAGGTCCTGGGCTGTTCTCCATAATGAGTGTCTTTTGGCTGGATGGTTGAGCCCATTGGCATTAAGTGATAGGATGTTGAGTGGCATAGTTAGTGAAGGCTGGATGTAATAGGAGTTGTTGTACACTTGGTTGGTGTGGCGATAGAGTACTTGTTGTGGGACTGCTGGGTACCCTGTGTTGTCGTATGTTAGTATTGGAGCTAGAGCTGCGGAAAGAGCATCAAAGTTAGTTAAGAAATCAACAGAGAAACTTATCAAACTGGACTGTTATGCGATTGTATCACTAGTTGTACCTGTTGGGCGGAGTATAATGAAAAAGAAGCTGAACTCAGCTAAAACTGCCGTGGGGGGAAAGAAAAGTCAAATATGGTGAAGAACTACTGTATTTATTGGCGTATAACACTCACTTTTTCACCCTAAATATTGGGTGCAAATAGCGCGTGCGTGTTATACGCCACTACTTCAATTTTAGATGCCTTGGAGGGGACAGGGAGGGGGGCTGGACGAACGCCATCAGATTACATACAGTGAGAATCTCCTGTTTACTTGGCAGCTTCTGTAAAAGGAAGTCCCATCTCCTGGGCCGCCCCCCTCCCTGTCCCCTCTAGGCTGCAGATGGGCATCGATCAGGCTGCACTGATGGCAATGGCGAGGCTGCTCCATTGATGGCAATGGGGAGGCTGCTGCATTGATGGCAATGGCGAGGCTGCTGCATTGATGGCAATGGTAAGGCTGCTGCATTGATGGCAATGGCGAGGCTGCTGCATTGATGGCAATGGCGAGGCTGCTGCATTGATGGCAATGGCGAGGCTGCTGCATTGATGGCAATGGCGAGGCTGCTGCATTGATGGCAATGGCAAGGCTGCTGCATTGATGTGGACTGATGAGGTTGCATTGATGGCACTTGTGAGGCTGCAGATGGGCATTGATGAGGCTGCAGATGGGCATTGATCAGGCTGTATTGATGGCAATAGTGAGACTGCAGATGGGCACTGATCCTTATTTTTCTTCAAAGTTCCTTATTTAAAATTTAATTTTTTTTTCCTGAAACTTCCCTCTTAAAATTAATGTGCGTGTTATACGCCGATAAATACGGGTATGTGTTAGTTGCAACAGAAAGCTTAGCAGGGGAGAGCTACTTTAGTATGATGTTTGCCCATCTGGAATTTGTACCAGAACTGATTTCAGGTGTGTTTCCTTCCTTGTCTGAGACGTGAATTTGAAGATCTGCATTGCGGTAGAGATGGGTTGGTGTCCGCAGGTGGATCCAGGATGATACCCCAGCTGTGGAGGAGTTGCATTCCATTCTTGAGACTGCTGATTACATGTGAAGCTCCAAACAAACATGAACGCGAGTCAACATGTCATTTATCAGAGATATGATACAAAAGTGGTATCCCCAATCTAGAGGCTAACATTCCAGCCTGTTGGTACATGGATGGATAAGTCCAGTAATGTAGGAGTATCTTTGTCCTCCAATCCTGCCTCCCAGTTCAAATGCCCCTCCCCCCGCCAATTCTCCTCTCCTAGTATAAATTCCACCCTCAAAAAAAATCACCCCTTCCCAAACCCCCCTCCCAGCACAAATCCCCCCTCCCAGCACAAATCTACTCCTATCACAAATCCTCTCCAACAACCCCCTCCTAGCACAAATCCCCAATATCCTTTCCTAGCACAAATCCCACCCTCCTTAATTCCTTTCCTAGCACAAAAAATCCCTCCTACTAGCACAACCTATCTCCAACATTACCCTTCCCAGCACAAATCCCCCCCCCATCCCCCCTCCTACCACAAATCCTCCCCCCCCACTAAAAAACTCCCCGTCCCCTCTCCCAATCCCTCCTCCTAGCATAAATTCCATCCCCAAATCAACTTCTCCCCCAAATCCCTCCTCTTAGCACAACTCCCCCCCAATCTCCTTTCGCAGGCACAACCCCCCAAATCCCTCCCTCCAGCACAAATTCTGTTCCTTTTCTCCCCTCTTAGCACAAAACCTCTCATCCCAAGCACAAATGTTTGTTACCCTTCCCCCATTGTGTCCCCAGTACAATTCCCCCATCCCTCTCTAAACTTGTGGTCAGGAACTTGCTAGATGAGTAGTGACAGCTCTCCTCCCTACTGTCTATACAGAAGATGACACAGGACCGCTCCCAGTTTGGACTGTGCAGGGTTTGATTACCACCCCCTGATTCACATTTTCTGCTACTGGGAGAAGTGCAGTCTAGGGAGAAGATAGCGGGCGGGTAATCAAACCCTGCACAGTTCGATCTGAGAGCAATCCTGTGTCATCTCCTGTATGGGGGAGCTGGAGGAGGAAGAGAGCACAGCCCACACCTCCTTCTGCCTCTATTCTACTCTCTTCCCCTTTCACAACTCCTGTCGGGAGTTTATTGTCACTACTCCTTTAGCAGTGGATTTCGCCATGTGCGCCCCACTCTCTCTCAAATGAGTTCACTGCGCCAGAGGCAGCTTCCCCTCCTGTCCCCACTTCCCCCTTGTCCAAAGCCTGGTGTGAACACTAAGGAAGTGCCTGATGGAGGAGTTCAACCCCAACATCAGGCACTCTAACGAAGCCCAAGAACTTCCAGAGCTTGCCCCTAGACAAGAATCTTGCTCCATCCCACTGGGGACTCCACCACCCTCCTAGCTTTCACTACATAAATCCTGAACTTCAATCTGGAATCCCTGGCAATAGTGTTTTGTAAACTATTATGGTTTAGTAATGATCATATACAAAATGCAGTATAGAGCAGCCACTTTTCACATTGGTGCTCCAGAGTAGGAACAGAGATCAGTCTGGGTATAAAAAAAAAACATATAATACATTTTTGTAAAGTACCAGCTTGTGCTAAGTCTTAGGGGAGGCCAGGATGCGTTCTATAATGTAAACATTCTACAGTAAACTATGTTCTTTAACAAAGCTAAAAAAAGTGGATTAATTATCATGAGCCTAGGGGCACCCATACCAGCCCACTGATACTCTCAAAGAAACCAGTCCTCCTGACAAGTACCAGAAGTGAGAGATTGTCATGGCAGGTTTGAGTGAGCTGAAATCTCATATTCGTAAAGACCAGTGGTCTCCAAATTGTGGCCCTTTGCTTGCCTTTATCTGGCCCTGGTACTATTCCTCCCACTGACACCAGCAATCAGGCAGTATTCCTCCCACTGACACCAACAATGGGGTACTATTCCTCCCACCGACACCAACGATGGGGCACTATTCCTTCGACTGACACCAATAATGGGGCACTATTCCTCCCACTGACACCAACAATAGGGCACTATTCCCCCCACTGACACCAACAATGGGGCACTATTCCTTCCACTGACATCAGTGATGGGACACTACTCCTCCCACTGACACCAAGGATAGGGCACTATTCCTCCCGCTGACACCAATAATGGGGCACTATTCCTCCCACTGACACAAACAGTGGGGCAGTATTCCTCCCACTGACACCAACCATGAGGCACAATTCCTCCCACTAACACCAACAATGGGGCACTATTACTCCCACTGATACCAACTATTTCTCCCCCCAATTATGGGAATTGTTTACTTCCACTAGGCACAGTCCGGCCCCCCTAAAGTCTAATGGTCAGTAAACTGGCCCTTTGTTTAGAACGTTTGGAGACCTCTGGTGTAGGCTAAGGTGTTTTACTTCAACCAATAGCAACCAGTTGGACATTTTTGTAAGCATACAAATTGGAGTTTCTAAAGCTACCCTATCACATAGGAATCAGACTCCAGGAAGTAAGCATTATATTTGCTTGAAAACATGTTCTTCTATTTTGAATTAATGACTTTAAGTAACCCGTATTGCTGGGTTTTACATGATAATGTTATCATTATGTTTTTAACTTTCTAGGAAAGAACTACAGGGTTATCCCAAGAAAGATATCCTGACATACTGGCAGGCAGAGGACTACCCTAAGGCCTGGGGGCATGGATTGAAAGAGAACCCCTTACCCAAGGAGGCTCAACCAACTGTTCGTCGTCCACCTCCCATGCGTGACAGCATGCAATTCCCCACTGCTACAAAATTGCCACGGATTCCACCTCATGCAAGATCTGTCCCTCACAGGGGACTTAAGACCCTGGTCCAGGAGAGCTATCAGTGGCCTCTTGATGCCAAGAGGTCCAACGATGTTTATTTCCCACTAGAATGCCCTTGGACCATGCCACATGCAGGGCCTCTACCAGAGATCATGTCTGTACCCAAGGTGTATGAAACAGAATATGAAACATATGGAAGTAAGCGACCAGTTGCTGTGTGACATCAGCTGTTAGCAGAGAATAATTTATAACACATTCAAGCAATAAAGATTATTTCTTAAAGGAGTATGTCTTTTAATATTTTGAATGCAATATTGTGCACAAAGTTCCCTGAATAATTATTAGAGATAAGGTGGATTTTCAAGAAAATGCAAATCTTCTCTTTAATTAGGGCCATTCTGTGTTAAAACAAAGGAATTTCCCAGGTCTTTGGGGACAATGGTGGGACATCATTGCACTGTTGCTTGCAGTAATTTATAAACAGCAGTCCAATGAAATGAAAATTTTTTTTCCATTGGCCATGCCACAGTTTTAGATTTCACCATCAGTGTTCTTTTGCCAGAAAGAGAGCTGCACAAGATGAATTTGTGTTACTGCAGTGAGAAGTTTGTATGTATGTGTGTGTACACACTTCATACATGCATTATATTATTTAACCCAAACTCAGTATTTCAATGAGTGACTTTTTAATATATCTTGGGGACTACATCATGGGTGTGATTTCCCAGCAAGATCTCTTAATCTGCTCATCATCTCCAAATTTCACAAACTAATGTATTCTACAGAATGTAAAAATAAGGGATTATGACAAATGGCTGGAAATTCAGGTGCATGTGTATTGTGGTAGAATGCTACCCATTGGCACCTGGAATCAATTTTGGAATGAAGTGATTCTTTAAATTTTAGTATTTGCATGTTACTGTAATTTCTATAAATAGTAATTGTATTCCAAAACATTCTTCATTTTAGCATTTCTAGCTATAGCTTTAGGAAGGTGGATGTATTAGGTCTTAACTTCTCTGGTTACAAACGCCCACACAAGCAGCTACTTTGCTTCTAGGAACTCAGGATACAGGAAGGTGCAAGGACATGAAAGACACCAAATCACCATATCCTTTTAGCACAGATGAGTTAATATTACATAATTTATCAAATGCTGTATCTATAGTTTTTTTTAAATGAGCTTTGTCAGCTTAACAGCTTCAGCCCCGGAAGGATTTGCCCCCTTAATGAACAGGCCATTTTTTGCGATACAGCACTGTGTCGCTATAACTGCCAATTGCGCGGCCGTACGACGCTGTATCCAAACAAAATTGACGTCCTTTTTTTCCCCACAAATAGAGCTTTCTTTTGGTGGTATTAGATCACCTTGTGGTTTTTATTTTTTTGCGCTATAAACAAAGAGCGACAATTTACAAAAAAAAACATTTTTTTTTACTTTTTGCTAAAATACATATCCAAAAAAAAATTTTAAACACATTTATTCATCAGTTTAGGCATCATATTTGTATCATATACCTCAAAACAGAATTTTGAATGACAGATACTTACCGTAATTTTCCTTTCCTGATTAGCTCCATGGCAGCACAGCTGAGTATAGGCCCAGCCCCCCTATGCTTCCAGGACTTTAACTCATAAATTTGAGCCCACCTGCCGCCTTGGCATTCTGTAACTGGTTCTACCAAGCTGGCTGGGATCTGTGCTGCCATGGAGCTCCTCAGGAAAAGAAAATTACGGTAAGTATCTGTCATTCGATTTTCCGTTTTCCTGCCTGCTCCATCTCATTACAGCTGGGAACTAACTAGGCACACAGGGGAGAGATAACGCTACACAATCCATAATTCTGGATAAAAACAGAAGCCAGGATGCCTCTGCCAAACTCAACTGTCATTAAGGCTGCTTCTATACAGTAACGAGCCATTAACATATATATAATATTGCCCACGTAGCTGCCTTGCAGATAGTCTCTGGGACACATGGCCTGCTGCCACTCTCAAGGTCGAGACCCTTCCAGTGATGATTTCCCTGGCACAGCCAACCCTTTCAACTTGTAGGCCAAGGAGATGAGCTTCACTAACCAAGCGGCAATAATCTTGTTGGAAGCCGTGAAATCATTATGGATTCCACCTGGAATGACAGACAGATGTTCCGACTTCCTGATTCCAGAAGTCACCTTGATATGACATTTTAAAGCTTGACCCATATGCGATGGGCTAACTTCTTGGGTACTCCTCAAAAGGAACGTAGAAAGGTCAACCTCTTCTGTGATATGGACTCTGAAGGTGAGTTCAGACACAAATCCAAGTATTGGCATGCGTACCACCCTGTCCGGGAAGAACGTGAGTATGGGTTCTTTAAAACCCCAAGACCGCTAATACCGACTCTCTTCTGGCTGATGTAATTGCCACCAGGAAAGCAGTGTTTAGGGAGAGGTACCACGGGGTGATTGAAAGCATCTGATGCAAAAACGTCCAACACCAATGGGAAATCCCACTTCGGAAACAACAATCCAAGGTTTCAACCAAATTATATCTTGAAAAACAGTATAATTAAGTGTTGGCGCCCACTGTATGCCAGTGGAGGCAGAGATAGTTAAATTGTGGGCCTATAGCTTACTTAGGAATAGACCTAAATCAAGCCCCGCCTGCAGAAATTTCAGAACGTGACAGACTTCTGAAGAGTCCAATGTAAAATCTGGATCAGCAGCAATCCGGTGAATGTATGCCACATTCTACTATAGGCAAATTAGTGCTGTCCTTTCTTGTTTTCGCAAGAGTATTCACAACCTTTACAGAGCATTTGAGATCTGTTAGCCTCTGCCTATTGAGATCAAGCCATCAGCTTGAGCCTGTCAGGTGCTGGACGAATGGGATTTTGGAGAAGATTCGATCTGACAGGCAGAGGGAGTTGATCCTTGACACTCATTAGGAAGACACCGAGGCTGCAGGTGGGCTCAAATGTATGAGATAAGGTCCTGGAAGCATTGGGGGGGGGGGCTGTACCCAGCTGTGTTGACATGCAGCCATTGGGAAAGTAATTTTTTATGCTACTTGATTTGAATGAGCCCACCACCTGGAAGGGTACCGATTTGGAAGCCGGTACAACATTTTAAAACAAGTATGATATGTTTGTTATTATAAACATAAAAAAACCCTTACAATCACTTTAAGTTGAATTTGTATGTAAATCGGAACAGGTAAATTTTTAAAGTGTAGCCGAAAAAAAAAATGTTTACATATTTTGGACAGAATAGGGAAGGGTTAACACTCCTGTGCTGTCTATGTCCCTGTTCAGAAGATTTCACCTCACTTTCTGTCCCATATATATATATGTGTATATATATATATATATATATAAATAAATATATATATATATATATATATATATATATATATATTGTACAGGATACTGGGAATGTGTCCCGGATGGCAGATACATGGTACATTTCTCCAATATTTGAGTTGTGGTCCCTTTAAGGGTGACAGCTGCAGAAACATTGTAGGGTGAGGTGTCACAGGTTACATTTAGCTGGAGAGGACTGACTTCCTGTACTTTCTGGATTGCTAAATTTGTATTAGGGACCTGGGATTTTGGAGGTTGAAAGACTTGGGTGGGAAGAGCCTCCAAACCCTGACTACCTACCGACAAAAACACAGGGGGAATGGTCAAATTAGTCACTTGATGAAAATTCACACTCACATAAACCTTCCCTTTCCTCCCATATGTGTGTGACACTGCTGGACTCGTAGATGGTCTGGTGTTATAGGAAACCCTGTGGAGTAGGTAATGCTTCTGAAGGGGGGGTATGGCTGGGTCCTGTTAAGGTTCCAGGGCGCAGCCTCTCCAATAGCAATGGAAAAGATGCTCCATAGGCAGCTTTTAGATGGGTATAGAGGCGCACTTATTATAAAGAAAAAGTATTGGTGGGGGTTATGGCGCTCCCTTAAGGGGGGTATATAAATAAATAAATAAAGTGGATAATGCAATACACAAAAGTTAAATAACACTAGTGTACACAAATCTCATTGCCCATATATTGAATAGTACCATCAAAAAAGTGAAAAAAATAAAAAGTATTATTAGAAAGCATCCCATCCACATATAGTGGGAAACTGTGAAGTATTGATCAATTGTAAATTGCTGACCAATTCTGTGCTAATATATATAGTGCATGTGCAATCTCTGACAATAGTCCAACGTGCTACAACAATTGATAACAGATGCAGGCCAATAAGAGAAAAAAGTGCTATTGATAATAAATGAAAAAATAAAAAGTTCAAAAAGTCTAGTCAGAAATTATATATGTTATGTGGATAGCAGAACTGAGTTCCATCTGCATTAGTGACTGTGGTGCCCACAAAGAAGGATATTCGTGACTTCTGTGCTCCCACTTTTGGCTCCCCACTCACCGGCTCCCAATACCCCTACAGGGGTAGCAGACACTATAAGATTCCAATGCCGTCCTCATGGATGGTATCCCGTGGTTGCTGAAATATGGTTCTCCTCTATCCCAGGGTTCCCAGGTCAATCATCCATAGCAGCTTCCACCACCACATCCAAGAAGGGGAATCGCCAGAGAAAAAATCCACTTAGAAAAGTTCCACTTGGTTTAAGTTCCAGCAGACTCCCAATGAGCAGTTCCAGGGGTTGTAAACCTTCGTGTTTTTTCACCTTAATGCATCCTATGGCATGGACCGGCCCCCCAGCCCCTGTTTAACTTGCCTGAGCCCTGGAACTTGACCCGATGGAGACACTCTACCTCTCTGCCCGGGGTTCTCGGCTCTTGATTGGATAGATTGATAGCAGTGCAGCCATTGGCTGCTGTCAATCAAATCCAATGACGCAGGCGCCGGGGGTCGGGCCGAGTGGAGTCATACATTCGGCGGCTATGGACCCCGAATGCTGGACTCGGGAGCACGGCCGCAAGGTAACCCCCGGGACAGCGATTCTCCTAGGGGGCTATCTGATGTGGGGAGGAGCGGTGGGACCCCAGAAGAGCAGGTTCGGGGCCACTCTGTGCAAAACGAGCTGCACAGTGGTGGTAAGTATAATATGTTTGTTATTTAAAAAAATAAATAAAACAAACCCTTACAATCACTTTAAGGACCAAGCCTCTATCTGAGATTTTTTGTTTACAAGTTAAAAACATTTTTTTTTGCTAGAAAATTACTTAGAACCCCCAAACATTATATATAATTTTTTCCAACACCCTAGAGAATAAAATGGCAATTCTTTCTGTCACACCGTATTTGCGCAGCGGTTTTACAAGCGCTCTTTTTTTAATTAAAAAATAAGACAACAGTTAAGTTAGCCTGATTTTTTTTTATATTGTGAAAGATAATGTTACGTCGAGTAAATTGATACCCAACATGTCACGCTTCAAAATTGCGCCCGCTCATGGAATGGCGACAAACATTTAACCTTTAGGCCCTTTCACAAGGACGTGTCCGTGTAGGGCTCTGCTTTGCTCAGCGGGGGATCGCTGTATCGATCCCCGCTGAGCAGGCAGGTGACAGGTCTGTCTCTGCACACTGTGCAGGGACCGACCTGTCAGAGCGCCGTTCTCCTCTATGGGGGATCGGATGAAGACGGACCGTAGAGTCTGTTTTCATCCGATCCGATGACGGATGGAAAAGTAGGGTTTTCCTCCTTCATCAGAAACGGAGCATAGCGGAGACTGATGTCATCGGATGTCAGAGGATGTTCATCCTCTGACATCCGCTATCCCATAGGGATACATGTATGTCCGTTTTTCATCCGAAAATGGATGGATGAAAAACGGACATATGGTCTGCCCGTGTGAAAGGGGCCTTAAAAATCTGCATAGGCGATGTTTAAAAAATTCTACAGGTTGCATGTTTTGAGTTACAGAGGGGGTCTAGGGCTAGAATTATTGCTCTCACTCTACCAATTGCGGCGATACCTCACATGTGTGGTTTGAACACCGTTTTCATATGCGGGCACTACTCACGTATGCGTTCGCTTCTGCGCGCAAGCTCAGTGGGACGGGGCACGTTTAAAAACATTTTTTTTCTTATATATTTTATTTTAAATTTTTAAACTGTTCTTTGAAAAAAAAAATTGTGTCACTTTTATTCCTATTACAAGGGATGTAAACATCCCTTGTAATAGAAAAAAAGCATGACAGGACCTCTTAAATATGAGATCTAGGGTCAAAAAGACCTCAGATCTTATATTAACACTAAAATGCAATAAAAAAAAAAAAAAAAAAACACAAAAAAGGCCTTTAAGAGCTATGGGTGGAAGTTTTGTTTTGGCGTTGCTTCCGCCCTGCAATGATATGGAGACGGGTGGGGGCCATCTTCGCCTCACTCGTCTCCATGTCAAGCCAGGAGAAGGATACGATCGCCTCCGCCGCTACCGATGGCTCCGGTAAGCGTTGGAGGGCACCAAAGCACGGCGGGAGGCCCCTCTCCCGCTGCCGATAAAAGTGATCTTGCGGCAAATTCGCCACAGAGACCACTTTTATCTGAAAGCGGACCGCCTGCTGAAGAAGAGGATACCGGGGTTATGGCAGCTAGCTACAACGACACTCCTCTTCAAAGTACCGACATAAAACTGTGGCGGGCAGTCCGTAAGTGGTTAAGGTTTCGAGGCTGATGTTTGATAATTTGAACCTTCAGCTCCCTGCACATATTTTCTATGGGGTTAAGATCTGGAGACTGGCTAAGCCACTCCAGGACCTTAATGTGCTTCTTCTTGAGCCACTCCTTTGTTGCCTTAGCCGTGTGTTTTGGGTCATTGTCATGCTGAAATACACATCCACAACCCATTTTCAATGCCCTGGCTGAGGGAAGGAGGTTCTCATCCAAAATTTGATGGTACATGGCCCCATCCATCGTCCCTTTGATGCAGTGAAGTTTTCCTGTCCCCTTAGCAGAAAAACACCTCAAAAGCATAATGTTTCCACCTCCATGTTTGGGGATGGTGTTCTTGGGGTCATATGCAGCATTCCTCCTCCTCCAAACACGGCGAGTTGAGTTGATGCCAAAGACCTTGGTTTTGGTCTCTTCTGACCACAACACTTTCATCCAGTTCTCCTCTGAATCATTCAGATGTTCATTAGCTAAACTCAGACAGGCCTGTACATGTGCTTTCTTGAGCAGGGGGACCTTGTGGGTGCTGCAGGATTTCAATCCTTCATGGTGTAGTGTGTTACCAATTGTTTTCTTGGTGACTATGGTCCCAACTGCCTTGAGATCATTCACAAGATTCTCCCGTGTAGTTCTGGGCTGATTCCTCATCGTTCTCATGATCATTGAAACTCCACGAGGAGAGATCTTGCATGAAGCCCCAGACCGAGGGAGATTTACAGTTATTTTGTGTTTCTGCCATTTACAAATAATCGCACCAACTGTTGTCACCCTCTCACCAAGCTGCTTGATGATGGTCTCGTAGCCTAGTCTACAATCTTGTCCCTGACATCCTTGGACAGCTATTTGGGCTTGGCCATGGTGGAGACATTGGAATCTGATTGACTGATTGCTTCTGTGGACAGGTGTCTTTCATACAGGTAACAAGCTGAGATTAGGAGCACTCTCTTTAAGAGAGTGCTCCTAATCTCAGCTCGTTACCTGTATAGAAGACACCTTGGAGGGAGAAATCTTGCTGATTGATAGGGGATCAAATATTTATTTCACTCATTAAAATGCAAATCAATTTATAGCTTTTTTGAAATGTGTTTTTCTGGATTTTTTAGCTGTTATTCTATCTCTCACTGTTAAAATAAACCCACCATTAAAATTATAGACTGATCATTTTTTTTGTCAGTGGGCAGGCGTACAAAATCAACAGGGAATAAAATCCAACTCAGATTGGCTCCACTATGTATAGATTTCCTCTCACTTTCTGTATTGTTTAAAATGTGTTACCTGGTAGACATGTGCATGACGAAAAAAAATTAGTTTTGTTTTGTTTTGCTTTGATTCGTTAATCTAGTTATTTTGTCTAGTTAAATTTGGTTAGTTCGTTCAATTCGTTTTTGGAATTCGTATTCAGAATTTTTGTTGAATTTACTGATTTTCTCAATTCTAAACGATCAAATCGATACATTTTTGAATCAGCCGAAACGAAAATGTTATATTGCTTTCGATTTGAATGCTGCAAAGTGAACAAACAAAAGAAAAATCTTTATTAAATGATTACAATGACTCTTTAAATCACCTTTTGGCATAACAAAAACAGCATTGTTTCGAAATGGTACTCTAATAACACACACAGTCTTTGATTTCAGCAATATGTGTAGTGAGAATTCGACTGGAGTTCAATGTAAAATTCGATTCGAATTTCAATCTGAAATTCGGATGAATTTCGTTTCGTTATTCGGAGCATTCGGTAAAATTTGTTTATATTTTAATTCGGGTATTCGGATATATCCGAATAACGAAAAATGTGGCCGAATATTAATTCGGAACGAAACGACCGCACATGTCTATTACCTGGACAGGAAAACAGTAGAATCTTCCTAATGGGATGAAATAATAAACTTAAAGAAGGTCTAACTCTAATAGTCAGGTAGTTAAAGGAAATTGCCCCAACAAAGACACAGACAACACTAAAAACCAAACATAAGCTTTAAACTTGTTCTATTCTGTTGAAAAAAAAAACTTTTTGGCTGGAGATGGGCTTCACTCTCTCCTGTCATAAGAACTTATATAGAAGCCAAATAAATATGTTATCGTGTTTTGTGAGCAAAAAACACAATAAAGATTGGTTTGTTTGGCTATTACAGGCTGTGATAGACATTAGTTGCAGGGGTCCCCTATGCAAAACATTGTTCTTTCAAGTGAATGTAATTTCATGTCATCTGTAAAGAGTCCCAAAAATGTGAGTACTGTACATTTTATTAGACATAAAGAAGACAGTTTATGCACACCTGTGGGACATCATTTCTCACAATCGGACCACACCATAGAAGACCTCAATGTCTTAGTTCTTAAAGGGAATTTCAGAACTATCCAGGAAAGGAAAACGTTTGAACTAAGAATGATACTTCTTTTTGACACGAAGAATAATGGCCTGAATTTAGATATTGGTTTCCTTACACATTATGCTAAAGTTTTACGACCGCTCTGTGACTAGTATCCCCCCCCCCCCTGCATTCCCCCCTAGCTCTCCCTCTGTCTTATCTCACTAACTCTGCTGCTATCTTTATTACCATTGATTTGTATGTGTTTGGTTTTCTCTTCTTTTTTTTTTTTTTTTCTTCTTTTTCTTTAACATTCTGCTTAAAAATTTATGAATCAGTACTGCTTGGACCTTGAAGAAGGGGACATACCCCAAAAGCTTGTCCTGAAAAATTGTATGTTAGTGCAAATAAAAAAGTATCACGGACAGTACTCAATTTTCTCTGTCATTAGACTAGAGAAAATAAATCTGGATTAGTTGTGTCTATTGTGTCCAAATATAAAATGATTCAATGGCTTTTATTTATGAACAGGTAAAATCTTTAGTAATTTAGGAACAACAATCAATGAACAGGCCCTGAACAAATGTAAAACTGATTGGAGTCAGGTGGGTGGTGCCCACAAAATAGAATATTCTCTAGTTAGTATTTGCTCCTATGTATTGTAAGATCAGCTCTAAGCTTGACATGTGGGGAGTGTGTGTCCAGGTCTGTCTGGTCTTCAGACGGGCTGCTGAACCAGAGTGACATCAAAGAGTTGGAGATGGGACAGAGGTAGTCCATGTCTGCAAAGACCGGTGTGTCTAAGCTAAGCAAGTAGAAGTCTTATGTGGACTGCAGGTTCATTCTGGTGCCTGAAGGATCCAGTTAAGCAGGGGTGCTGGGACTGGGGCAGCTCTGTCCTAAATTGTGTGCCAAAATACCCAGGTAGCTAAAATCTATGTGTGTGTGTGTATTAGTTTACCCATATATAAGCAGGACACTAAGTTACTTTTAGTGAAATGTATCCTAATTCACATGTTAGAGGGAGGAAGGGAAAGGCTAAGAACACTGGATACAATGATCAAATACAGGTATATGATGTACACCAGGGTTTGCCAGCTATAAGCAGGGTCCTAACGTCTTCTGAATGCCAGACTTATTGCTCATTTGGTAGGAGCCAAACATCATGTATAGTAGTGTTTTTCTCTGCTGCTGCTATACATGACAGCTTCCTGTCATTCGTTGCTAAGGTAGCAGTAGGTGCCTGTAACTGCCATGTTCTTAGCAACCAGTGACATCACCCGACCTTATTCTTTTGCTGGTCGGGAATCCCCAGTTGTGTAAACAAAGTGTCAGGAAAAATGCTGGCTTTGCTGTGCACCCCAAATCTCAACAAACATGCGTGTGTGTGTGTGTGTGTGTGTGTGTGTGTGTGTGTGTATATGTGTATAAACTTTTGATCAGGGTGGTTTCTGTTGTCATTATGATTTAAAAAGAGTAAACACAGTTGATTGATAATAAACGGCTTCAGCCAAACACTAACTAGAGTGAAAGAAACGTTTTTGTGTTATCATTCACATTCTATGAAAAATGGTCAAGAAATCATAGATTCTGCCATCATCTCTCCATGCAGTTGCTTCAGCTATGACCCCTGCCCCCCCACTGCCTTTCACACCTGTTGAACCAGAAGTTTACCTCTGCTCACCTCAGAAGCCTCTGTTCTCAGCCTCTCATGCAGTCCATTTGTGGCTCTGCCTCTCCTTCACTGGGCAACAGCAGTGGGATCGTCCAGCAGAGCTTTTTTTTTGGCCAGCAAGCCCTCTGATGCCCATAACACATCCATGCATGACACATGCTGGAAGAAGTGTGCTGTCACTTGTAGCACAGAAGCCGGGCTTCTGTGTTTATAAGTGACAGTAAAGAGCAGTGACAGAGAATCTGGCCAGCCTGGGCCTATATTAAGGAAGGGGCTTGGTGCTGCAGCTCCAATAGCCCCTATGTTAATGTGGCCCTGGCTCCTCCACCTTCTGTGTGAGGATGCCCCACAGATGCTCAATAGGGTTTAGGTCTGGAAACATGCTTTTCCAGTCCATCACCTTTACCCTCTTCTTCTTCTTCATTAGCAAGGCAGTGGTCGTCTTGGAGGTGTGTTTGGGGTTGTTATCATGTTGAAATACTGCCCTGCGGCCTAGTAAACGAGGGGAGGGGACCATGCTCTGCTTCAGTATGTCACAGTACATGTTGGCATTCATGGTTCCGTCAATGAACTGTAGCTCCCCGGCCGTGCTGGGACAAGGTCGTTCGGTGCCCAGGGCGAAGATGGCAAACTGCGATCATTCCCTCTGTAAAGAGCCCTGTGTTGACAAGCAACACTGGGCTGTGATTTGACACAGAGCACGGATTGTATGACAAGAGCAGCCTGTTCAGGTGAGAAGGGCAAAGATGCAGCACTCACCTCTTTCCACGGCTTTCCAGCAGTGGCAGCACTTCTTACTGATAGAGAAAGGATGAGGAGCAGCACTGTGTCCAGTCCACACACACACACACACAATGATCCTGATCAGGAGACTAGCACAGGAAGGGGAGAGGAGGAGAGTGGCTACAGCACACAGTTTGGCACTGTAATCACTGTGTGCAGATCAGACCTTCCTTGTCAGGTCAGCCAGAAGTAAACAGAGCACTGCTGATAGAGAGAGCAAAGAGATGACAGCTGTCATGTTCTGCCTGAGGGATGTGGGACTCTGTTCAATTCCTGGCACATCGCCTGCGCCCCTCCTTTCCTCCAGTAAATAGTAACGCCCAGGGCAGCCAACCCTTCTATCCCCACCCTTGTACCGGCCCTGCTTCCCAGTGCCAACAGCACTCATGCAGCCCTAGACCATGACACATCCACCACAATACTTGACTTCTCACCTGGTTGCTGTCACACACGCTTGACACCACCATCTGAACCAAATAAGTTTATCTTGGTCTCATCAGACCACAGGACCTGATTCCAGTAACCCATATCCTTAGTTTGCTTGTCTTCAGCATACTGTTTGCGGGCTTTCTTTTGCATCAGCTTTAGAAGAGGCTTCCTTCTGGGATGATAGCCATGCAGACCAATTTGATGCAGTGTGTGGCGTATGGTCTGAGCACTGGCAGGCTGACCCCCCCACCCCTTCAACCTCTGCAGCAATGCTGGCAGCACTCATACGTCTATTTCCCAAAGACAACCTCTGGATATGACGCTGAGCATGTGCACTCAACTTCTTTAGTCGACCATGGCGAGGCCTGTTCTGAGTGGAACCTGTCTTGTTAAACCACTGTATGATCTTGGCCACCATGCTGCAGCTCAGTTTCAGGGTCTTGGCAATCTTCTTATAGCCTTGGCCATCTTTATGTAGAGCAACAATTCTTTTTTTCAGATCCTCAGAGAGTTCTTTGCCATGGGGTGCCATGTTGAACTTCCAGTGATAAGTATGAGAGAGTGAGCAATACCACCAAATTTAACACACCTGCTCCCTATTCACACGTGAGACCTTGTAACACTAACGAGTCACATGACACGGGGGAGTAAAAATGGCTAATTGGGCCAATTTGGACATTTTCACTTAAGGGTGTACTTACTTTTGTTGCCAGTGGTTTAGACAATAATGGCTGTGTGTTGAGTTATTTTGAGGGGACAGCAAATTTACACTGTTATACAAGCTGTACACTCACTACCTTACATTGTAGTAAAGTGTCATTTCTTCAGTGTTGTCACATGAAAAGATATAATAAAATATTTACAAAAATGTGAGGAGTGTACTCACTTTTGTGAAATACTGTGTGTGTGTGTGTGTGTATATATATATATATATATATATATATATTACACACACACACACACACACACACACACACACACATTGGTCTACCAGCGGGCACAGTGAAAGAAGAGAAGTGTAGGAGAATTTATACTGTGGCAGAGACTGTCAGTGTGAGATTTTCCCATCTCCACACTGGCACATTGAAAGAGAAGTGCGGAATCAACTCTCTTATGGCAGAGCCTTTCAGAGGGAGATCTCTACCATGCCAATTCGCACTGTGGGGCTGGATCTAGCCTGTCTGATGTGGGAGTGCAGTAAAAAAAAAGTCAGGGGGAAGAGGATGGGAGGTCACCAGGGCAGCAAAGCAGTGCACAGAGGATCAGCAGGGCAGAGGATAGAGTCAGCAGTTTGTGGGGAAGTATACAGGGGCTATTACAGTAGTTTGTAGGACAGTATACAGTGGGTCAGCAGGACAGAAGGCAGTGGGTCAGCAGGGTGGACAACAGGAGCAGCAGGGTGTAGGATAGGAGGTCAGCAGGGGAGTGTACAGGAATCGAAAAGGCAGTGTATTGGGGGTCAGTAGCGCAGATGACAGAGGTCAGAATACAGTAATCACTGCTGGCAGGTCATTGGGCAGTTCTTATTCCCATTCCTGCACAGTACATTGCCTGAGCACTGGCACTAAGGTCTCCTCCTCTCCACACAGCACACACTGTAGCTGTAATCTGATTCCCTTACACACAGCAACAATCTGCACAGTGTTGCAGTTCTGACCCGTGAAATTCCCAGATTGAAACGGCAGCTCAGCTACAGTAACCAGCTATAAGCTGTGAAGATCAATATCAGCTAGAGTGTGTGCTGTGTGAGGAGGAGATGTTAGTGCCTGTGCTCAGGCTGTGTACCGTGTAGGGATGGGAGACGGCTGGCACAGTGCCAGGGCTGAGGAGGGGCTTTGGGGGCCTAACTGAAACTTGGTGGGCTGCAGCCCACTCAAGCACCCCCTAGATCTGGCCAAAGGTTGCACAGGATGATTAGGTTGTGCCCAGGCACAACTGGTACACCCTGTACGCTAGGGTGACCAGACGTCCCCGATTTCCGGGGATAGTCCTCGGATTGAGCCCACTTTCCCCGGAGACCATCTGAACCCGGATTTGTCCCCGGATTGGAGGGGCGGCGGGGGGCCCAAGAACCGTCATCTCCCCCTGCACCTCTGCCTGTCAGTTCACTATGCAGTGGGGGAGGTGGGAGGCAGCAATCAGCAGCTCTGTGGTGTCTGTGGGTTGTGGGATCTCCCTGGGGCTTGTAGTTCTCTTCCTGGGTCTGTACAGTGGAGAGGGGAGGAGGCCTCTGACCCAAGCATGTATCAGTTTCACTCTTCAGTGTACGAGTGAATCGCTCTGCTTGTACACTCTTGCTGATTCATGCCCGGGTCATAGGCCCCTCCCCTCTCCACTGTATAGACTCAGGAAGAGATCTACAAGTCCCAGGGAGATCCCATTGCCCATGGACACCACAGAGCTGCCCATGGCCCCCTCCCACCTCCCCCACTGCATAGTGAACTGAGGTGCAGGGGGAGATGCTGACCACAGACTGTCATCAACATTGATTGGTGAGTGACCATGGGGTGAAAGTGTGGGGTGGGGTACAGAGATATGCTGGGGTTGGGGGTGGAGTGGGTACAGAGCACAGATGTGTTAGGCTCTTTCACACTAGTGGACTGATCGGGTCCCCCTGTCAGTTTTTCAGGCAGACCCGATCAGACCATCTATTGCCCTCTATGGAGCGGTAGATGTCAGCAGACCTGTGTCCGCTAACACCCGCCACCATCCGATCTAGTCCACTAAAAACAGATAGATGGGAGATCCATTCACCATCCGTCTGGTGGATCGGATTGGACGGTCCGTTTCCATCCAAAAGCCTCATAGAGAGCAGCGTGCTGTGTCCATGTCCGCTCCACATCAGCAGACCGGACACAGACATGTCATCTGTTTGCGGTAATCAGGGGAGAGATCCCCCACTGAGCAAACGGATTCCGCTGTGTCAACTTTAATTTGATTCGCCAGGTGCCTGCCATCACACAAGTCCCGCCTCCTGGTTTTCTTCTTTGACAGACAGCACACTTGTCCAAAGCCAGGGCATGTGTGCTGTCTATCATAGGTAGGAGCCGTCCAGGAGGCAGAACTTGTTTGATGGTCTGGCAAATCAAATTAAAGTTGGCACAGCGGGAGACGCCGGCCTGACCTCCCCCCCAGTGTGTGGCACCTGGGGCAGACCGCCCCCCCCCCCCTGCCTCAGCACCCGCCCAGGATCTGTGTGATGATCTAGCCCTTTTCGGCAGAACACTGGCTCTTTTCTCCTCTCTGATCCCTTGCACACATGAGGCTGCATTCCTGGGCACAGGTGAGGCTGCATTCCTGGGCACAGGTCATGCTGCATTTCTGGGCACTGGTGAGGCTGCATTCCTGGGCACAGGTGAGGCTGCATTGCTTGGCACAAGTCAGGCTGCATTGCTTGGCACAGGTGAGGCTGCATTGCTGGGCACAGGTGAGGCTGCATTGCTGGGCACTGGTCAGGCTGCATAAATGGGCACAGCTGAGCCCTGCATTCTTTATGTAACGCACTCCTGAATTCTGAACTCTGTTTTTTCTCTGTCTTATCTTCATAACATTTGGCATATCTCAAAAAATTCTAAGCAGTGTCTTTTTTTTTTGTAATCTTTATTAATGGCGAAATGTTGGAAATAACCTATATATGATACAATCATTCCATAAACACATACCACATGCACTGCATAAATAATTTGAGGAAAATATGCTTATAAAATAGTTTACCATTTGACAATAAAAAAAATCTTCTCGGATTTCATTTTAAAAATCTGGTCACCTTACTGTACGCACACATATTAGTGCTGGCATCGCTGACCAAATATGGCAACATGCCCATATTTGGAGAAAGACGTTTACCAAATATGGCCATGTCCATGTTTAGTCAATCATATCACCTGGCAGACCTTGCCTGTTTGATTGCTTTTAATGATGATGGGAGCAGATCGTGCCAACAGTTAGTGGGATTTTTTTTTTCAGGTTGGCAGGCATTGTTCATCATGTTTGACATGGACCTACATTGCTGAATGACATGATTAGTGATGGATTTTCATTGTGGGGTCCCCCTTGACATCCATACCATACCTTTGTCAAGGAAGAGGGTCTGGTATGTATTTTAGGGGGAACTTTACACCAGTTTGTCTTCGTATGGGGTTCCCCAAGTACATCTACAGTATATCAGGCTCTTGTCTAGGATAAGAATTGTCAGGTTACAAACAGAAATGTCTGGAAGTTCTCATTTACCAGCAATTTAAACTGCATTTTTTTCTTTGTAAATGTCAATTTTGCCGTAGAAGGTTTCATACATCATATGGATGTGCCACTTCAAAGGTTAAGGGCATCCCTAGTCATGGTATTTAAAGGAATGTTGCATTTTAATATTGCCCTTTCAGCATTAAAAAAATCACTGGTCCCCACCAGAAATCATTTCCAAAACTTTTTTTTGCTTCGGTACATGCTCCCCAGGATGGTGTCCAGCCAACCTCATGCCATTTGTTTGCTAATAATTTGCATAATGTGTCTAGAAAATGGTCATTACTCTTTTTAGCATTCAATGGGGTTACTATGACTAAAAACTGGGTTCGGATTCAGCACTCAAACTTTAAAAATGTTTGTTGAACTCACCCTGAACGAAACCCATGTTCAGCTCATCCCTAACTATAAGATTCCATTGACTAACAACCTTTCCCTGCAGATAACAAAGTAGAGAAACTGAGAAGGAGGAAAAGAGAAATATGCGGTGTGTATCAGAAAATGCAAGGACACCACACACTGTTTCATGCTTTTTATGTCTATAAGAAAAGAGATTTAACCTTCATATATGGAAAGGCTTTCTCACAGAATAAATCAATAGACCTTTTTGGGCTCACCCCCAAAAAAATCAAACAACTTAAAATACGAAATCAATAATAAATCAATAATGAATAATAAAACTGCAGCATCAAAAGTGTCCAACTTCCACAAAATAAATGAAAGGAAGAGAGGAAAGATCCCTGGTGCCGCCCATCCACGGAGTCCTATGGTGGTATGAAAAAGACAACCTCAGCCTGGGCTCCCACCAGGCCACGTCCACAAAATAAGTCTAGTGTAAAACAATGCCAGGCTACATGAAAAATAAATGCCAAATATATAAATCGGTCCTCAAATCCCAAATATATTGCAAGTGATAGTGATTTTCTGCCCTGCCAAAAGTGAAATATACTCAATGAATACCGTTTGTGATAAACAACGGAAGGTCATTAAAGTTCATTCACATGTAAATCAGTGTCACAAACCAGTGACCATAACAATCTTAAATTTTAAGTTTAGCACATAACATGGTGTAAAAAAGAGGAATTCCAACCCCAAAAGGCTAAAGATATACGCTCACCTTCCAATATAGTCCTTTTAAAAAAAAAAGGTCACATACACCTTTTTCCACTTTAAAAGCCAGGATCAGCTATCCATGGTAAACACTTGTTCCGATGAAGATTGCTCCAGACCTCTTGCAAATAAACCACACAAAAAGAAAAAAAAGACATGCTGGTAGGTTAATTGGCTTCTGTCCAAAATTGGTCCTAGTATATGAATGGGGACCTTGGATTGAAAGTAGGGACCAATGTGAGTGTGCAATGTACAGGGTTAGGGACAATTGTAGACATGCACCCACGCTCACTCAGGTTGTACTGGATGGACTGGTTGCTTTATTCAACCTAAGTAACTATGTAACTAAAAAGAACTGATAGTGCTCTCTGTTTTAAAATTCAGCTCCCTGCTGTTGCCAGCTGACAGTTCAGATGCTCAGATGGATTAAAGCTGTGGTTGGGGGAACCTCTCTCCTCTGCTCCATCACAATGCCTTAAGAAAAAAAGCTCTGCCCTAGGCATTACGTCGGTATTCTGACTTCATCAAAGGGGCTTTGCCCCTTTAATGAAGTCGGAATATCGATGTAACACAAAGGGCAAAGTCTTTTTTCTTGAGGCATTAGGGCAGAGCAGAGGAGAGAGGTTCCCCCAGCTACAGCTTTGATCCATCTGAGCACCTGAACTGTCAGCTGGCAACAGCAGGGAGCAGTGAGCTGTGGGAATCAAACCTGCTCTGTACACTGATACCCCTGTGTTTAGCTAATATTGCGAAAGGGGTATTTAGCGAAGAATAAAATTCCTTGTATGATTTTAAAAACAGAGAGCACTATCAGTTCTTTTTGTATGGTTTATTTGTTCTGGAGCAATATTCTTTAGAACAAGCGTGTAGGCAGGTGCAGTTTTTTTTTCTCAACCGCAGCGGCTCTGCAGCTGGAGAGGAAGTCAGGAGAAACTAGGTTCCTCTATGGTTTTCTGGGTCACTGGGGAAGCAATTCAGTTGGATGCTGTTACTCTGGCAGTCATCTTGGGTCAGCCAGAGCCTATTCAAGGGCCTGATCCCTGGGTTTGGTGTGCCTTGTGTGAGTGGGTAGTGCAGGAAAAGGAACCCAATCAGTTAGGTACAGTACCAGCAATAGGGAAAGGTTCCTGACGAGGAGGGAAAGCGTAGGTTAGCAATCCTTCTGGACATCTTCCTGATTGGGCACAAAACAGCCAGGCCGTAGTCTTCCCCACTCTATAGATGCTGTAATTCTGGCTGCAACCCGTTCTGTTCACATTGCTGTAAATGTGAGTGCACGTGACTGGGCGTCTTCCCACCAGGATTGTTGTGAACTGTTGCTACATTGCTTTAATACTAATTTATCAACGAACCGAACTGTGTGAATTATTGTTGGCGCACCACGCTGCACCCCATCTACAAGTGTTTTTAAAGGGGAAAAGGCTCATGTGACCTTTTTATTTAAAGGTCCATATTGGATGGTGAGCATATCTTTAGCCCTTTGGTGGTGAAATTCCTCTTTTTTACACCGTGGATTTACTTCTTCACAATAAAAGCTGTAAAAGTGAGGAATAGATTCCCTCTGGAAATATTTTGGGCAAGCTCTATACTGTACATTGTATTAAAAAAGTGATGGATGCATTCCTAAATTCACAAAATATAACTGGATATTAATATGTTTAGGTAATAACACCAGAGATTGTTGATCCAGAGAATATTAAATTGCCTTTGGGAGGATCAGGAACAAAACTGGACTATACTTTATTGGGATGTTTTGCCTTCCTCTGGATCAACTGTGGGTATAGGATTGTATATATGGAGGTTTTCTATTTATTTATTTTTTTTCTGTTGTTTGAACCAGATACTAGATGGTTGTTTTTTTTCAACCTGGCTATGTAGCTATGAAATGTATAAAAAGAAAAAAAATGAATTAATGGTTCCAAATATTAACATTTCCACATGAATAGACATACTGGGTTGTATAAAAGTGATACATGAGAGGATGATCAGCTAATGTGTTTCCTTAATATCAAATTAGGACACATTGTTCTTTCCAGGATTAATACACTAATTCAATTTATGATTTGGAAGATCTTTCAAGCATCAGCTTGTGATGATTCATTAATCTTTTCCTGGAGATGATAAGGTCTATGTAGCCTTCAAACCTCCCCCAGAACACCTATTGGCACATGAGGGTGGAGCTAAGCATAAACATTTAAATGAGCAGTTTATTGGACACATGAACAGTCTCACCCAAGATAGTGGCACCATCATTTACCAGCCATGTTCTCTACTATAAGGTAAGTCAACACTATATATCTTGTTAAGCTGTTTCCTAAAGTTTTAGGCCAATTCAATTCATTTGGGTTTTCAGTAGATTTTGGAGCTATAAATCCTCCACCAGATCCTTTTGTCTCTCAATGACTTCAGTGGTGAACCTACAGGCTTCAGTTCTCAACTCCAGTCCTTAAAGAGGTCTTACAAGATGGCTCTCAGTAGTATGGCAGGTCATTGCTTCGACAGAGAGATATTGCCGGGAAGTCAGCAGACATCAGAAACCACAACTAACAAAAATATCAGTTTTAGGTAAAATAAAACGTTAACTTGTAATGGCTCAAAGCTGCAGTTTTATCAATAGCATCAGAACAAGCCATAACAGGTACATTGCTTTATTTAAATAAATGTCATTTTTAACATTACAGCCGGCTAATTGCATACTGTTAGATTATTTACAGGGCACCCAGGGAGACCCAAAACCCAAGGTGTTTTATTATGTAACTACTGAATTCAGTTACCAAAGGCTCTGGCCCTCTTGCTACACAGCTGCTAACAAAAATTGCATGTAAAATTTTAGCAGGCTGGTTGTACCCAAGTTTATCAATCAACTTGGGGAAATTCACCCTGCTCATATATAGTTCAAATCTTGGCTGGTTCCTGCTGAACTGACCAAGATTCAAACTGTTTATGGCCGGCTTTAGGCTGCTCATCATAGACATGGATTATTGTTGAGGAAGGCCTGGGCATCTGAACATAACTCCAGGGACTGTAGGTTTGGGGCTTCTGGTAAACTATGGAAGCTATCTAACCTTACAGTGTGCGCAGTCATCTATAGATGTCTGCATTAAGTCCCCCCTGTCACATTACTACTGATCTGCTGTGATTCACTTTACATTACATTGAAACCTGAATGGCTATTAGAACTACTGAACTGTGCACATCATCATTGCTTGTTTTATTGCCTGGCTTTTAAAACATGGTTGTTTTTTTTTGTTTTTTCATTTTTTTTGTAGATACACATCCAAAAACCTTAATTTATAGTTTATGCACACAGGTTAGCCCATATATGCTGTTCTCTCTAGGATACTCAGCTGCATGCCTTTTATACCCCATAAAGTATCTTTCATACCGTTCATACCATTTGATTTGGAATTTGCCAGTTAGTATTGCACACAGTACTTTTTCTCAGTGCAGCCTGAGGCTGGGTTCACACTGAATTTAGATTTTTTTTTCTATTAGTTTTCAGTCTTTTAGCAAGGGTGCTATTTCTCACATACAGTTAGAGCCACTACAGTGTGTGTCCTCAAATGTGTACAAAATTTGACACAGCAGATATGCGAATAAGCAAAATGGTTTTACATTGTACTTCCCAATAAATTTTGGAATAACAGAGTAGTACATTTGTTTAACAAAATAATTTATTTCCCATTTTGTCTTTTTAGGATGTTTAGTTGTCAGTTGACAATCCTGCTTTTGTTCGCTCACTTGTCTGCTGTGCAAGGACGTCACGTATGCCACCTTGCTAATGCAACTATCTCTGCAGAGAAAGACCACTGCCCAGTATGCATTACCTTCACCACCAGCATCTGCACTGGCTACTGTCAGACCATGGTGAGTTTTGGCTATAAAGCAATTCATACAATGAGATTTATCAGACTGTTTTTATTTTTTATATAAAATTTCTATGATATTCATTCAATGAGAAGAGATTACTATACTGAAGCAGCTGTATATAGTAACCAATCAGCTTCTAGCTTCAGATTGTTCATTTAGCCCTCGAACACAGCTTTGAAAACGTGCAAGTTCATCTGAACTCGCACGATTTCAAAGCCACATTTCAGTCCAACTTTGGGGGTGACTTGAAAGAAATCTGTACGGCCTCATGCAATTTTCAAGAGGCTTTGGGCAGTTTTCTTGATAACTTTAAAGCAACATTTAGCTCCAACTTAAAGTTGTTTTAGAGGAGAAGTATGGCCAAAGCTTTTTAGGGCATACTTCTCTTGAGGGTCACAAGAGTACACTTACTTATGCTAAAGCCCACTGTCAGCTGATGTCACAGACCCGCTCCAGACTCTGCAGGGGTCCCAACAATAATGTTGGGATCCACCCAGGTGCCTTACATCACTGAGAGCCTGAGCCAGCCACTCCTGCCCCTGTTCCAGTGAGCACTGGAGGAGCAGAGCCTAGAGCGGTGGCTGACACATTTATCACTCTTTGCTCAGAGCAGAACCAAGAACTGAGCGATCATCAGTCACATGGTCTCTCAGTTCTTATACTTACAGCCAGTGGGGGACAGATCCTGCAACCATATGGGTATGAATTAATTTTTTTTTATTTTCAAAACTTCTCCTTTAGGCCTCATTCACACCAGAATGCAGTGCCAGAAATGTATACTCCATGCGCGCTTACCGCGCTATGTTTAAAACACACTGGGTGTATGATCTGCCGCTCATGCAGGGCACAGGGGTGCCGACCCTCTAATCCGTGCGCCCCGGCCCTCTATTCTACATGCAGGGCGGCAAATGCATGTGTAGCGGTACCCCCGTAAGGGCTGCTGATTTGGTTACTAGCATTTGCCAATCACCCTGATGTCAACCCCCCATTCACCATTTTAAAGACAATAAACAGTCACTTTGCTCCGTTTTGTTGCATTTATTGTGGGGTACAACTTGGATAGGAGGAAAAGGGAATATGAGATGCCCATGATACAGCACATTCTTGAAATTACTTGTGGCCCTGGCCTTGTACCTTTGTATTTCTGTGCATTAACTTCTTTACTGACTGTTGCTTCTTTACTTTGTGCAAATCCTTTACTGCATAGTTACTGAGTTGCTAGCTTCACTTTCAGTGGAACAAGAGGAACCACTCTGAATAATTCCTACTTGTAGACTAGAATGATATTGTCTTTATGAATCAAAGAGCCAGAGCCGCACACAGCTTCTCCCTCCAGCCTCCATGAATCGGACAGTCACCCAGTCTTTGAAGGTATTACCAATGTGCTAATCAGGCCAGAGACGACACGGCATCTCCCCCTGATGACCTGACACATGGCAGTAAGTGGACTACTGATTTCAGCCAGTCCATCACTTACAATGCTGTATTCCCCGGCCACAGCATTCTACACTGCTCTGACAAGTTTTTCTTCTTCTGTTACACTGACCTTCTCCTCCAGAAGAGTTCTGTGTCACCGGTCACAGAATGCTGCTCCACTCTCCTCCTTGACTGCTACTTCCTCTGCTTGATCTTCTTTACATCCAAGTCCTGTGTTCCCCAGTCACGCCAGCTTGATGCCTCCTTAGCGATGAAGATCCTTATCTTTAGCTCCTTCCCAGCGTTTCCTCCAACCCTCCTCCGCGTCTACTGCAACCCCCACGTGGGGACGCAAGGAACAGCACCTCAAACATCCATGCTGTCTTTCTGCTCCACAGAACTCCCTGGAAGCATGTGGCCCCAGCTTATATGAGAGGCCTGCCCCCTGCCAATGCAAGTTAATGATTGGTCAGGGCTCCTCCCATGAGCTGCCTGCCACTCAGACCTCAAGTCCATACTCTCTTCCAGAACTATCCTTCTGAAAGCAGGGGAGGCATCTTTAAGTCAGAGTGCAGGTGGCTCCACTACACTGATCACTCAAAGTCCCAAACCACAACAACCAGGCCCAACCTACAGCACAGACCTGGCTAAATTTACCTGAACTTGGGTCCTGAGCTAGAAAAATACTACTCCAGCACCTACCTTTAGGTAGAGGGTGCTACATTTGGATTCCAATATTTTTTTTTTTTAAGCATGTGATTAGAGCCTGAGGCTCAGCAATTGGCTTCAAAAAGGGTGGGCTCGCAGTACAGAGCACTGCGCCTTGAGCCCACCCAGTTATGTGACATTAGCAAATTAATATTAGCTAATGTCTTCCTGTTTCTCCTCCCAGCCAATCAGGAAGCGGATCCTAAGACCTGATTGGCCGGAAGTCCTAAGATCCGATTGGCCGTGAGTCCTAAGTCCTGATTAGCGGGGTGGAGAAGTGACCGCTGGGACTCAGGAGGAGACGCGGGGGGGGGGGGACTGTGGGGCTGACAGGCGAGAAATCGAGCGACCACCGGGGGGGTTTGAGCTGGGTTGTGGTGACTGGCTGGCTGACTGGCTGGGCCGCCTTCCCAAGAAAATTGAGCACCAGCCGCCACTGGTTATAGTGTGTTTTTAAAAATGGTGCATGTGCTGCTTTTGGTGTGATCCAGTGTAATTTCAGCCCATTCAAGTGAAATGGCTGAAAATCGCACTGCACAGGAACATGGACCTGGTTTCTGTGCGATTCAGGTGTGAACTGGCCCCTAAAACCCAAACATTTATTATATTACAGCTTACCAATTCTTGGATGTGGCTGCATTAGTTTTCTTTTTTAGATTTTCTTACCCCTATTTTCATATGGTGATCTGGTCAGTAAACATGTTTTTTTTTTTTTTTAAACAAAACAAGCTGTTCTGCAAATGTAGCAGTTAGAGGGTTGAGACAAAGCATTTAATACTGACAGGGGTGTTTATAATGGTCAGCTTTTCATAATTTGTGTAAAACCTTTTACCTAAAATGGAAAAAAAAATGCTGCTGCAACTGCTTAGAAAGTGTTAGCTGGAGTTTCAACTCAATTTTAGTGTATCTAAATCGGCTAGTACATCTAACACTCCCCTGCCGCCAGATTAAGAATTCTGTTGTCCAGAGGTGCCTCACCAGATGTTGCCTCCTTACCACCTTTTCAAACACTGTAAATGTCCTACCCTGACCAGGTTTTCAGAGCTGTGCTGTAATTTGTGGTTTATTCCTGCGCCAGGTTGTAGATCTATGTTCCCCATTAAATGAATATTTAACAACATTCATATCCGATTCAGTGCTAATTACGTCAACAAAAACATTTTCATCGACAAAATTAACACTGGTGCTGGAGCTTTTAGTCAACTAAAATACGACTAAAACAATTCAGATGTCTAATATATGACTAAAACTAAAATGGCATTTTAGTCAAGACTATGACTAAAACGAATGAGTAATTTGACATCAAAATTAACACTGGTCCATCCCTGCAGCATCATGTGCATATTCACCATGTGCAAGTTCTAGTGATATGTACACTTACTGTTACAGCAATAATCGCAGACAAGGCGCTAGGAGGCAACTCCCAACTTATGAACAGTAATTCACCTGGCAACACTGTTTTTTTGTAAAAAATCAATCTTCCGTTTTCCTGGTTAAAACCCAACTCGGGGCAAATTTTTTTTCCTCCCATGCGGTGGGGTTGTGACCCCACTGCATGGGTTAAATGCTTGTTTTGTCGAGGAGTGAACACAGGGCCTATACACACACCCAATCCTTTGATCCTCCTCATGTCTTCATGTCCAGATCATGTCAATCTATGGGTGTGATGATATCAGGTACATTCCACCGCACAAGACCGCGTGTGTGGGGGGCAGGGACCGGGCCTTACATAGTAGGCAAGGTTGAATAAAGACAATAGTCCATCCAGTTCAACCTGTGTATGTGTGTCAGTGTCGATAATTATTTCCCATATCCCTGTATGTTGTGCTGTTTAAAGTGTAAGATCACCTTTCCAGATAAAGAAGGGGGTCCTGTGTAAGTTCATCTTACAGATTTTTCTGTAAAGGTGAACTTACCCTTTAAGATGCACGTCCAAGAGTCTTTTAAAAAATATCAATACACACCCCGCTGACATCACCAATTGTGGAAGAGAGTTCTACATCCTTATTGCCCTGACAGTGGAAACTCCCTGCGCAGCTTAAGGTTATGTGGCTTCTCTCCTCCAATCTCATTGTGTGGCCCGTGTCCTCTTACCTGAGACTGAATAGCTTTTTTCCTACGCTGGAATCACCATTGAGGTATTTGTAAATCGCTATCATGTCCCCTCTCAAGCGTCTCTTCTTCAGCGAGAATAAATTTAGTGCTTGTAGTCGCTCCTCATAATTGAGGTCCTCCAATCTCCTTATTAATTTTGTTGCCCTTTTTTTTTTAACTCTCTCCAGCACATCCCTTCTGAGTAATTTGTTTCGTTCCGAATTAAAATTCGGACAAATTTTCGTTTTTCAGAAATTTTGATGTATCCGAATTATAATAGTACCAAATTTGAATGAATCCGAAATAACGAGGAAAAATTCAGACGAAATTTGAATAGTTTTCGAAAACAAAACGTTTTTCAATTTCCAAAAAGAATAAAACAGAATAGAAAATAAAAAGAATAGCATATAATAGAGTAAAACAGAACAAAATAGAATAGAAAATAAAATAACAGAATAGACTAGACTATAATAGAAACAAATAGAATAACATAGAACAAATATAACCATCTTCTGAAATTCAAATTTCAAACAGAATAAATTTGAATACATAAGAAAAGAACAGCATAGAAAAAAATAGAATAGAATAGACTATAATAAAATAGAAAAGAATTAAAAAAACAATGGAATAGAAAGAATATAACCACTTCCCAAAATTCAATATTTTTTATTCTATTCAAATTCAAAATGATTCGAATGACTATACAGAATAGTATAGAAAAAAAACAGAATAGAATAGAAAGAATTTAATCATCTTCCAAAATTCAAATTTTGAATAGAATAAACAGAAAAAGAATACAATTCAAAAATAGAATAGAATAGAAAGAATATAACCATTTCCCAAAATTCAAATTGTCAATTAGAATTTGAATAGAATAGAATAGAAAAGAACAGCTTAGAAAAGGAAGATGGTTATATTCATTATATTCTATTCTATTGTTTTTTTCTATACTATTGAGTTGTTTTCTATTCTACTCTATTCTTTTCTATTCTATTAAAATTTGAATTGATTCTATTTGAATTTTGGAAAATGGTTATACTTCTATTCTATTTTTTGTTTAATCCAACTCTTTTCTATTATATTCGAATTTCAGGAGATGGTTATACTCCATTTAATTTGATTCTTTTTTTATTATATTCCTTTCTATTCCATTCTATTTTGTTCCGTTTTACGCTTATATTCTATTCTATTTTCTGTTATATTATTTTCTATTCTATTCCTTTATTTTTTATTCTTTTTTATTCTCTTTGCAAATTAGAAAACTATTTGAAAACTTTTTGAATCGATCCGAATGCGAATAAATGAGACAAATTAAACAAATTTAACTAAACAAATTTATGTAAATAACGAATCGAAACAAAACAAATTGTTTCATTCTGCACATGTCAACTTCTGAGGACTGGTAACCAGAAATGGACAGAATACTCCAGATGTAGCCAGACCAGAGTTTTATAAAGTTGCAGAATTATTTTTTTTTATCTCTGGAGTATATCCCCTTTTTTATACAAGCTAATATTCTGCTGGCTTTGGTAGCTGCAGCTTGACATTGCATGCTATTGCTCAGTCTGTCATCTACCAGGACCCCCAGATCTTTTTCCATTCTTGATTCCCCGGAGGTTCCCCCCTAAAGTGTAGTTTCCGTTTATGTTTTTAGCCCCCAAGTGCAATTACTTTACATTTCTCCACATTAAACATCATTTGTCATGTAGTTGCCCACCCCATTATTTTGCTCAGGTCTTTCTGTAAAATTTCCCTATCCTATGAAGTTATTGCCCTGCTTATTTTTGTGTGGTTCCACAAAAACTGAGATTGAGCTATTTATCCCGTCCTCTATATCATTTATGAATAAATTAAACAGAATTGGTCCCAAGACAGAACCTTGGGGTACCCCACTTACCACTCCAGACCAGTCTGAGTACACATTATTTATCACTACCCTTTGGACACGTCCATGTAACCAGTTTTCTATCCAAGAACAAACCTTATGGTGCATGCCTGCAAAGCTCAGCTTGTAGATTAAGCATTTATGGGGAACTGTACTGAATGCTTTTGCAAAATCTAGATACACCACATCCACAGGCCTCCCCCTATCTAGATGGCAGCTCACTTCCTCGTAGAATGTTAACAGTATTGGTCTGGCAAGAACGACCTTTCCTAAACCCATGCTGATTACTATTAATGATACTGTTTTCTTCAGCAAATTCTTGGATATAGGCCCTTATCATCCCCTCCAATCATTTACCTACTATTGATGTTAGGCTGACTGGCCTGCAGTTTTAAGGAATGTCTATGCTCTTTTTTGAATATTGGTACCTTGGTACCGCATTGGCTTTTATCCAATCAGCTGGTACATATCCTGTCAGTATGCTGTCTGCAAAGATAAGAAGCAATGGTCTAGCTTTAACCTGACTGAGTTTTTTGAGAACTCTCAGTGTAAGCCATCTGGTCCTAGTGATTTACTTGTGTTCAACTTCTCTAGTCTTTCCTTGACTCCAGCCTCTGTTAGCCACAAGGATACATCCTGTGATGTGTTAGAAACAATACTGTAAAACTAAGGAGAAGAAAGCATTTAGTACAGTTGCCTTCTCTGTGTCATCTGTAACCATCCTCCCTTCATTGTCTTTTATGTGGGCAATGTGGTCTGATTTCACTTTTTGTTTTTTTTTTCTTCAAATTTTTTATTTATAAGGAACAGGAAAAGGCAGATCCAAAATTTTGCATCTACAATGTATAAATGACCACATAGACAGTAAAGGTACATACGTAAGCCAAACCAGAAATCAGTTTTAAGAAAATAATACGGCAATGAAACATTACTGATACTAATTCCATAATATATAATACTCCTCTATCATCACTTGGATATGTATAAGAGACAGCCCTATGAAAAGGGATATAGAATTACCCTTTCCCTATTTTTTGTGCTAAGTGCTACTGAGAGAGAGTTGAGAAGGAGAATAGCAGCTTAGAAGAAAGGAGGGGGGGGGGCCAGGAGAGGGGGGTTGGGGAGCTAAAGTAATGCAATGGTACTTCCTAAAAGACAGCATGTAGGTGGTTACGTCCTTTGGACTAGTTATGGACCCATTAGGGCATTACCTTCATCAGAGAAGATGAAAATATTCCATAGTCTACAGGTCTTGGAATATTTTTCCTGCATATGTTGTGCCATTAATATCAAATCCTCCAGTTTGTTCATTTCTTCTACCTTTTGAATACAACAACTTATAGTAGGGAAATGTACATTTTTCAATTCAAGGGTATACAAGATTTGGCGGCATTTACCAGGTGACGTATTATGGACTTTTTATGGATTTTCTCTGGGATGGACGATACATGCAACAAGAAGGCTGGGTCGTCGTGGAGCTCAAAATCCGTAAACTCCTGAGTAATCCTCCACACCTCTCTCCAGAATTGTTCAATTTTAGGGAAAGACCAGAAAAATGGGAAGAAGTGTTCCCTTTCCCTCCTAGGCAGCTGCAGCAGTAATCTGTGGTGGTAGGGTAGAATATATGTAAAAGATATGGTGTGCGGTACCATCTCGTTAGGATTTTGTAATTGGTTTCCTGGGTTTTCGTGCAAATGGATGATTTAAGAGCAAACCTTATAATGTTAAGTTTTTGCTTTAATGAAAAATTACGCCATAGATCTGTCTCCCAGTTTTTCAGACAGGGTAAATCTGGTTGTTCAATAGGAGAGATCAGTAAGTTGTATGTTTTGGAGAGGACCTTTGGTAGGGTGCCCTCCTCAGAGCAGTATTCTTCAACTTGCGACCAAAGCCTCTGGGGTGTGGTAGAGATAGTAGGAAGTGGTGTAACTGCAATGCGGTCCAGAAGGGAAGGCAAAAGGGGCCTGTATCAGCCATTAGGGATGCAATGGAAGGCCAACTGCCATCCAACTGAAAGTGAGATGCTTGGTGAGAAAATCGCGTGGATAGAGACGCTTGCAAGAAAAGTTGCGAGCATGTACGTGATAGGTGGGTCCTATCAAGGGGTGTCGTTTTACCGCACGTGGCAGGTCGCCACAGCACCAAGGGGCTCCCCGCAGTGAAAGATCTGCTTGTGCTTGCTCGATTTGCGCCCAAAGTTTGCTTGTATAATGACGCTGCCAATCAATCTACCGAGAAGGGTAGCCTGATAGTATTTCATCACATCAGGTTCCGCAAGGCCCCCTAACTGTTTAGGAAGTGATAGTTGGCGTCGGGGAATACGAGGACGTTTATGTGCCCATATGAACTTGAGGAAAAGAGAGTGGACTGAAGAAAAGTGGGAAGTGGGGGTATCCCAATCGGTAGAGCCTGAAAGAGATAGAGATACTTTGGTAGAATGCACATCTTAAGAAGGTTGCACTTACCAATCCACAAGTGCAAGCCCTGATGTCACGTTTCTAGTAGGGAGCGGGTTTTGGCCAGTGGGGGGGGTTTAATTCAAACGTACGGGACAGGCCAGCAGATATTTCAGGGCATCAGAACCCAAAGTTCGACTTCAGGGCCTGGAGAAGCGGCAGGAAGATCTCAACTCTCATGGCTTTTGACTTGCCAAAATTGATTTTCAGATTAGAGAGTTGGCCGTATACTTTAAATTCATGAAGAAGGTTAGGGAGGCATACCACTGGATTGGTGAGGGAAAAGTGCATATCGTCAGCATAAGCCGAAATTTTATGTTGTGAGTTCCCCACAGTCAATCCCATGATATCTGGGTTTAGACGGATTTTACACAAGAAAGGTTCTAGAGAAAGTGCAAAAAGGAGAGGGGACAGGGGGCATCCCTGCCTGGTCCCATTAGTGATAGAAAAAGGGTTTAGAGAGGACTCCATTTGCTTTCACCTGAGCCAACGGGGTAGAATAGATACTGGCAATCCAGTGAAGCATTTTGTTGCCTAGGCCAATATGACGCAGTACCGCAAACATAAATCGCCAGTTGACACGGTCGAGTGCTTTTTCCACGTCAGTCCCAAGAAAGACACTTGGGTTATGGGTCACTTTAGCTGTATGTATTAACTTTAAAACCTTTACTGTTTTGTCCCTAGCTGGAATGAATCCAACCTGATCTAGGTGGACTAACGTTTGCAGATGACTCGCAAGTCGCGTGGCCAGAATTTTAGTTAAAAGTCAATATTCAACAGTGAAATGGGTCTGTAGCTGCCGAATGACATGGGATCTTTCCCTTCTTTAGGGATGATGGAGATGTGAGCTTTTAAGGTGTCCCGAGGGAAGGAGGTGTCTGACCCAGATTTAGCTTTTTTACTGTTAATATACTGTATCTAAAGAAATCCTTGGATTTTTTTACTCTCCTCTGCTATGTGTCTCTTGTAGTGTTTTTTTGGCCACCCTGATTGCGTTCCTCCACTTCTTATTGCATTCCTTGTAGTGTTGGAATGCCGATAATGCTCCCTCCGCTTTATATTTTTTAAAGGCCATTTTTTTCTCTCTAATACGAATTTTTACGTTACGGTTTAACCACCCAGGTTTAACCTTCGCTCTTTTATACTGAAAGTTTTGAAAAAAAAAAAAATATTTTTTACTGTCTGTTTTAAAAGAAATCCAAAAAAAAAAAAAAAAAATCAAATTTCGTCATAAACTTAGGCCACAATGTATTCTTCTACATGTCCTTGGTAAAAATCCCGATACGTGTATAATAATTGGTTTGTGTGAAAGTTATAGTCTACAAGCTACCCTGTTTCCCCGAAAATAAGACCTAGCACGATTGTCGGTGATGGCTGCAATATAAGCCCTACCCCCCCAAATAAGCCCTACCCTGTTTCCTTGAAAATAAGCCCTACAAGGACTTTAACTAGGGCTTATTTGGGAGGTAGGGCTTATTTGGGAGGTAGGGCTTATATTGCAGCTATCACCGACAATCACGCTAGGTCTTATTTTCGGGGAAACAGGGTATGCTACGTATCATTGAAAATTGATCAATGCTGAAGTACTGACGGCCTATCTTATTTCTTGAGGCCCTAAAATGTCAGGACAGTACAAATATCCCATAAATGACCCATTTTTGGACGACAATCCAAAGTATTTAGTAAGAGGCATAGTGAATTTCTTGAAGTTGCAATTTTTTTCTCACAATGCTTTAGAAAATGGAGATATATTTTTTTCACAAAATTTTCATATTTACAAGTTATTTCTCACACACTGCATAGGCATACTTGCAATTACACCCCAAAACACATTCTGCTACTACTCCCGAGTGTGGCCATACCACATGTGAGACTTTTCCACAGCCTGGCCACATACAGAGGCCCAACATCCAAGGTAGCACCTTCAGGCGTTCTAGGAGCATAAATTACCCATCTAATGTCATGACTACCTATCACACATTTGAAGGCCCTGGAGCACCATTGGAAAGCAAACACCCCAATGTATATTCTATGAGGCATAATGAGTCTTAATTTTTCTCCACAAATTTTTGGAAAATGTGTAAAGAAAGTGAAAACGCTTATTTTTTTTTTTTTTTTTTTTTTAAACACAGTTGTCACGTGTACAGATGTTGATCATGTCATGGGTACAGATGTGTGCAGATGTTGATCACTGGGACAGATTTGTTTTACTGTGTGGGGACACTTACTGTGTGATCAGTGAGTGTAAAGTGCTTTACACTCACTGATCCTCACCGGCAACATAGACTGGCTCTCCTCCTTCTCACTGACAGGCTCCGTGTGAGGAGAAGCAGAGCCAATCAACTGACAGCCGGCTCTGTTTACATCACACGATGGCTGCGATTGGACACAGCCATCATGTGATAAAGAGGGCCAATCACAGAGCACTCCTGCCAAGTGGTGATGCGCTGTGTCCAGGGGCACACCGAGATTGTGCTCCTTCTGAGCGACGTTCAGGAATGTCCACTCAGGAGGACGAAACGCCCACCCAGCCGTGTATGTACAGAGGCTGGGTGGGAAGAAGTTAATAAATCTAGCAATGCATTATTTCTAGTTGGAGAATCCACCAACAGATACATGAAGTTGTCCTGTAAGACATTTATGAAATGACAGGCCTTTAATGAGTGAGCTGTCCCCTCTGCCCAGTGGATATCGGGATAAATGAAGGCCACCATTATGATGACATCTCCCTGCCTCACTGCCATTTCTAACTGTGATAGGTCCAGCTCCTCCTCCTCTTTTAGGTTGGTGGGCCTGTAACATACCCCTAGTATTAATTTCCCACTTACTTCCTCTCTTTGGAGTTCCCACACAGATTCCACCTCCCCCCTCATCCCATTCCATTCCTCGTCTTTGCCTTGGGAGGATCGGAGGATTAAGAGTGTATATCTCAGCTCTCCAATCCCCTAGGCAAAAAGGGGCAGTTAACCCATGCAGTGCGGGCACAGCCCCACTACATGGAGGGGGGATTGTCTGGAGTTAGGCTTTAACGCCTGTGATATTTGCATTTTTATGTATTTACCGGTTATTTCAATGGACCAGCTTAAGATTCAAAAACTCACAAAATGCAGCACATCCAATCCTCAATATACACACACACACACATATACACACATATATATATATATATAAATACGCCCCTCACATTTTTGTAAATATTTTATTATATCTTTACATGTGACAACACTGAAGAAATTACACTTTGCTACAATGTAAAGTAGTGAGTGTACAGCTTGTATAACAGTGTAAATTTGCTGTCCTCTCAAAGTAACAACACACAGCCATTAAAGTCTAAACCACTGGCAACAAAAGTGAGTACACCCCTAAGTGAAAATGTCCAAACTGGGCCCAAAGTGTCAATATTTTGTGTGGCCACCATTATTTTCCAGCACTGCCTTAACCCTCTTGGGCATGGAGTTCACAGGTTGCCACTGGATTCCTCTTCCACTCCTCCATGACGACATCATGGAGCTGGTGGATTTTAGAAACCTTGCGCTCCTCCACCTTCTGTTTGAGGATGCCCCACAAATGCGCAATAGGGTTTAGGTCTGGAGACATGCTTAGCCAGTCCATCACCTTTACCCCAGCTTCTTTAGCAAGGCAGTGGTCGTCTTGGAGGTGTTTGGGGTCGTTATTGTGTTGGAATACTGCCCTGCAGCCCAGTCTCCGAAGGGATGAGATCATGCTCTGCTTTAGTATGTCACAGTACATGTTGGCATTCATGGTTCTCTCAATGAACTGTAACTCCCCAGTGCCTGCAGCACTCATGCAGCCCCAGTCCATGACACTCCCACCACCATGCTTGACTGTAGGCAAGACACACTTGTCTTTGTACTCCTTACCTGGTTGCTGTCACACACACTTGACACCATCTGAACCAAGTAAGTTTACCTTGGTCTCATCAGACCACAGGACATGGTTGCAGTAATCCATGTCCTTAGTCTGCTTGGCTTCAGCAAACTGTTTGAGGGCTTTTTTGTGCATCATCTTTAGAAGAGGCTTCCTTCTGGGACGACAGCCTTGCAGACCAATTTGATTCAGTGTGTGGCAAATGGTCTAAGCACTGACAGGCTGACCCCCCCACCCCTTTAACCTCTGCAGCAACGCTGGCAGCACTCAGATGCCTATTTGCCAAAAAAGACAACCTCTGAATAGGATGCTAAGCACGTTCACTCAACATCTTTGGACAACCATGACAAGGCCTGTTCTGAGTGGATTCTGTTCTGTTAAACAGCTGCATGGTCTTGGAAATCTTCTTATAGCCTAGGCCATCTTTATGTAGAGCAACAATTCTTTTTTTCAGATCCTCAGAGAGTTCTTTGCCATGAGGGGACATGTTGAACTTCCAGTGACCAGTATGAAAGAGTGAGAGTGATAACACCAAATTTAACACACCTGCTCCCCATTCACACCTGAGATCTTGTAACACTGAGTCACATGACACCGGGGAGGGAAAATGGCTAATTGGGCCCAATTTGGATATTTTTACTTAGGGGTGTACTCACTTTTGTTGCCAGCGGTTTAGACATTAATGGTTGTGAGTTGAGTTATTTTGAGGGGACAGCAAATATACACTGTTATACAAGCTGCACACTCACTACTTTGTAGCAAAGTATCATTTCTTCAGTGTTATCACATGAAAAGATATAATCAAATATTTACAAAAATGTGAGGGGGTGTACTCACTTTTGTGAGATACTATGTGTGTGTGTGATATACACACACACGCTGGCATTATTAGAATTTATTTTATTTATTAAGTATACAGTACCGTCAATTTACACAAAGCTTTACATATATATTGTACATTCACATCAGTCCCTCCCCTCAAGGAGTTTACAGTCTAAGGTTTAGACAGGAGTCAATTAACCTACCAGCATGTATTTGGAGCGTAGGAGGAAACCAGAGTACCTGAAGGGAACCCATACAGGCACAGGGAGAACATGCAAAATCCATGGAGGTAGCGTCGTGGTTGGGATTCAAACTCGTGACCCTAGTGCTTCTAATTTCTACTTTAACCACTTGACCTCAGGAAGGTTTTACCTCCCCTTTCATGACCAGGGCATTTTTTTGCTTTTCAGCACTGTGCTACTTTAACTGGCAGTTGTGCAACACTGTATCGCATGACCGCGCAATTACCAGTTAAAGTGAAGCAGTGCCAAATTGTAAAAAGTGCTCTGGTCAGGAAGGAGGTAAAATCTTCCAGGGCTGAAGTGGTTAATAATTATAAATCACCTCCATTTAAATTCACTTTGCACATAGACACAAAAAGCTATTTCTTCAGAATAACAAAAGGTACAAATCTGCAACATAGTTTGTTAAAAACCCTGCAATGTAGATACAGTAGATCACCCACTGGGATCTACTGTATGGTGCTGGTGCAATGCTTTACAAGCTCCCCAAAAAACAATAAATAAAAAAATGCACATTTTTTTTTACCTGCAAAAAAAAAAAAAAAAAAAAGTATTTTTTTTTAACCACTTAAAGCGGAGCGCCGCCGAAAATTTTTTTTTTTTTTTTAAAAGTCAGCAGCTACAAATACTGCAGCTGCTGACTTTTAAAACATGGACACTTACCTGTCCAGGGCGCCCGCGATGTCGGCACCCGAGGCCGAAGCGTCTCTCCGTCCTCGGGTGCTGCCGCCTCCATCTTCGGTAAGGGAATCAGGAAGTGAAGCCGCGCGGCTTCACTTCCCGGTTCCCTACTGCGCATGCGCGAGTCGCGCAGCGCAATACGGATGGTCCCTGCTGCCTCTGGGACCCGTGTGTTTCCCAGCAGGCAGCGGGGAGGGAGCAGGAAGTGGCGTAAATAACCGCAGATTCTGCGGCTATCTATGCCGGAAGTGGGTACAGATACCTGTAATATACAGGTATCTGTACCCCCCTCCCCCCTGAAAGGTGCCAACTGTGTCACCGGAGGGGGGGAGGAATCTGATGAGTGGAAGTTCCACTTTTGGGTGGAACTCCACTTTAAGGACAGGGCCTCTTTTTCAGATGTGTTGTTTACAAGTTAAAAACAGTTTTTTTTGCTAGAAAATTACTTAGAACCCCCAAACATTATACATTTTTTTCCTAACACCCTAGAGAATAAAAAGGCGGTCGTTGCAATACTTTGCCACACCGTATTTGCGCAGCGGTCTTACAAGCACACTTTTTAAAAAAAAAAATACACTTTTTTGAATTAAAAAATAAGACAACAGTAAAGTTAGCCCATTTTTTTTTTAATATCGTGAAAGATAAGGTTATGCAAAGTAAATTAATACCCAACATGTCACGCTTCAAAATTGCACCCGCTCGTGGGATGGCGACAAACTTTTACCCTTAAAAATCTCCATAGGCGACATTTAAAACATTCTACAGGTTGCATGTTTTGTGTTACAGAAGAGTCCTAGAGCTAGAATTAATGCTCTTGCTTTACCGATCGCGGCGATACCTCACATGTGTGGATTGAACACCGTTTTCATATGCGGGCGCTACTCATGTATGCGTTCGCTTCTGCACGCGAGCTCGGCGGGGGCGCGTTTAAATGGGGCGCGTTTAAATTTTTTTTCTCTTATTTATTTTACCATTTATTTTTAAACCAATAAAAAAAAAAAAAAAAAAAAAGTGTCACTTTTATTCCTATTACAAGGAATATAAACACCATTTGTAATAGAAAATAAAGCATGACATGACCTATTAAATACGAGATCTGGGGTCAAAAAGACCTCAGATCTCATATTTACACTAAAATGCAATAAAAAATGGCCCTTTAAGAGCTATGGGCGGAAGTGACATTTTGACGTCGCTTCCGCCCTGCAGTGCCATGGACACAGGTGGGGGCCCATCTTCCCCTCACTCTTCTCCATGCACAGCCATGGGAAGGATCTGATTGCCTCCGCCGCTGCCGATGGCCCCGGTAAGTGGCAGGGGACACCGGATCGCAGCGGGAGGGGGGCCTCTCTCCCGCGGACGATAAAAGTGATCTTGCGACAAATCCGCCGCAGAGACCACTTTTATCTTGTACCTGACCGCCGGCCGAAACACGGGAATACCAGGGTTATGGCAGCTAGCTGCTGCCATAACAACGATATCCCCCTTCAAAGTGAGGACGTATATCGGCGCGCGGCGGTCCAGAAGTGGTTTAAAAAGTGAACTTATCCTTTAAGGCCAGTACACGCTATAAGAAAAACGAATGAACGATCGTCTGGTTTTCCAAGATGTTTCACAGCAGGTCTAAACGGTGGTTGGAACGAATTGTAAGAAAATTCTCGTACGACAAAGGTTTTTTTTTTTGTTGTATATTGTTCCTGATCATGCGCAGTCTTTCATATCCAATTTTTCTAGTATGAAAACAGTACACAATAAAACGAAAATCGTTAGTTCTGTTCACGTACGAGAAAATCTTGGCGTTTGTCCCTTCGGAAATTTTCATTTGGAAAGTCTGAATCAATGTCGAAAGTTGTGTACACACTATAAAATCAAACGATCGTGCCTCGTATTGAATTTTTCTTCTGATTTTCTCATAGCGAGTACCTTACTCTTTAAGCCTACAGCTGGATAGGCAATTTTTGATTTCATAGACCAAAACAATCTAGGAGATTGAATTGCTCTTTCTTGCTATTGCAGGAAAGTATTGGGCCATTGTTAGATTAGTCTCATGAGATTACCCCCTTAAGGCAGTGATGGTGAACTTGAAAATAATAGAGGGCCTCAATTGCAGCATGCGTTGAGGTACAATGCATCAAGCTAGCTAGTCTATTTAAAATGAATGGGCTGTAACGTACCTGAGCACCTGAAAATGTAGTTTTTGCTGCATTTTTCACTGTGTACTGCAATACACACTGAATTGAGAAATGGAGTACAATAAGTGCCATCATTAGTGTCAGTGGTTGCTTTCAAAACGCCCGGCATTGATGTCAGTGGATGCAAGCCCAGCATCAGTGGATACAGTAATATCCCCACCATTGGTGCCAGTAGACTCAATAACCCCCAGCACTGGCATCAGATTGCAATAATAAACCTCACATTGGTGCTCAGTTGCAGGGGCCTCTGACAAAGTCACATGATGTAACGCATAGGGAGGGGCCACAGGTGACGTTATAACACAGATGGTGGTACCTCCAGGAAGTGAAACAGGGGTGTGTGGTGGTGAGAAATTTAGACCTGTAAGGGGTAGTAGCGGCAATATATATTTATGACAGTGCTTTACTGGATATTACATACCTTGAGGATTTTATTCCAGCTGGCTTTTTTTTTTAATAGAATGAATATTTCTTAGTTTCTGAGCTTATATACAGTACACCAATATGGAGATATATTAAATAATTGGGCATTTAACACCTGGTGGAAAAAGCCCATTTGGACCTGACAGTCTGCAGGTTCCATTTATAAAGGTGAGAGCACATTTTTGGTATAACATAACAGTGGAGGTGCACAAAGAAGTTTTTTTGTTTGACGTGTATCACAGGCAAAAAAAAAAAAAAATTTCATAGTAAATAACATCCACTCTCTCTTTCAACAGGACCCTGTCTACAAGACAGCTCTCTCCTCATTTAAACAGAACATCTGTACCTATAAGGAGATCCGCTATGACACCATCAAACTGCCAGACTGTTTACCTGGCACAGACCCGTTTTTCACCTACCCCGTGGCATTGAGCTGTTACTGTGACCTCTGCAAGATGGACTATAGCGACTGTACCGTGGAGAGCAGTGAACCCGATGTTTGCATGAAGAGACGCATATCCATTTGATGTTCGTCAAATTAAAAATGCATGTTTAGAAACTAGAAGGAAACCTCTGCTGAGAGTATGAAGCCTGCCTTTTGCTTCCATCTGCTAAAAATGCTAGTTGCCTGTCAAGCTGACAACTTGGCTCAACTGAGTTAAAAATCACTAATCTGGAAGTAGTATGTACCACTGGGAATTCAAACTGGCTGTAGATAAAGCCAGGCAACCAGCATTTTCTGAAAGAGGTAAAGACAATACAACAGGTTTCTCTCAGGACAGATTTCCTTTTAGTCTGGCCTTGGTTTCTTCTTTAACCCTATAAATGGAATGCCAGGAAAACAGACAACTATTCAATTTATATGTATATATTGTATGCTTGTTGTTTTTTCCTGCCAAAGTATTTGATTGTGTAGGCAATTGTGTTTTTCTACATCTCTGCTACACAGCACAGCTGGATGGGTAACACATTTCCTGGTATAGGAATGCAGCTTTCTAGGTCATCTCTTCTGCCTGCAACCAGAATCAGCAGGAATGTAGGCCAGGAACTAGTTAAATGATAACTCCACTTTTGTGGGTGAAAAAAATAAAAAAATGAAAATAAAAAAATTAATACACAAGTCATATTGTAATTGAATGTTAATAAAAATTACCTTTCCTTTTCAATCTGCAGCTCTGTAATTTTCTATAAAATGCAATAAAGCTACCTGGAGGCGTCTGTACACAGGTGGCGTACAGAACGGCCCCCCCCCTCCCCCGAAATGTCATTTCCTGCTTGTGTGATTGGCGCACTGGTATTCCCAGAAGTCTGCACTAAGCTACAAGTAAGATTTTGAGCATCCCATGCAATAAAAACTTTGTTTTTGTGAGACACTTTTAAAGGGAAATCACGTCTAAAGGGATGCAGACCTTGACACTTTCTCATTCGAGCCCTGCAGCAGCTGATTGAGAATTACAAAACTTCCATACAGATTCACTCAGCACATGGACACAGCCAAAATTTCTTCAGAATAACCAAAGATAGGAATCTGCAAACAAATTTGGTAAACCCCTGCAATGTACATAGATCACCCAGAGGGGAATGTTTTTTTTCCCCCTCAACAAAAATGGAGTTACTCTTTCAAGTGAACCAGGAAGAGGTAGAGACACTTCCTGGATGTGCAGTGTGTGGCAGGGGTATGGGGATCACAGTGGTGACTATTTTTTTTTTTTATTCTAAATGGGTATTTAGACATTTGCATTGAGCTCAATGCTTATTTCTTTACTGCTTTTGAACTAACTATATGGTGTAAAAACTTTAGTATATAAAAGGGGTCTCCAAACTTTCTAAACAAGGGGCTATTTTACTGTCTTTCAGACGCTAGGGGGGCCGGATTATGGACGATTATGGCCAGTGGGAGTAGAAAAGGTCCTGACATCAGTGGGGGGGGGGGGGGGGGGGGGGGGGGGGGGGGTGGTTGGGACAGTGCCCCATCTTTGGTGTGATTGGGAGGAATTGTGCCCCTTCCTTGGGAGACATTATATCCCTTCAATGGGGTCAGTGAGGGTGGAATTATACCCCATAGTTGGTTTCAGTGAACGAAACAGTGCTCCAAGGGCCAGATAAAAGCTTCTGACCCCCAGGCCGCAGTTTGGAGACCAATGCTATAAACAATACAAACCCCCCTAATTGATTTACACATCACTACCTCATTCTGTAGACATGTGCCTTAAATGGGAAAATGTTGTAATAAGACAATGAACTCATTTATACACAGATTGAAATTTATAGAACAGACTAAACTAGACCTGTGGCTGCATCTCTAGTAAACTATATTATACTGTATCTATGGAAGGTCAACAATCCTGAAAATTGTTTTCTACAGAGATTTCTAAAATCAAGGGCTAATATCACACAACAGGAAGAGTCAAGCCTGACACATGAAGGATGCTACTGCTTACCAGGGGAGGGGTAGGGAAGGGAGACACTATACTTGGTTTTACTAATAATGAAGCTTTCAGTGTACCTTGAAAGTATTGTATTTGTGCCTCTACCAGCTTGTATTTCCATGGTACCACCAGCAGGTTAGATTTTGGGATAGTTACGGGTGATGGGAATGACCCTCATTTTCATTTTAATTTATCATTTGTATTGTGGTCTGCTTTGGAGAGATTCACCCTCTTTATTTGTGCTGGAGATTTGTCAATGTTACATAATCAATTGGAAATTTAAAATTTCAGTTGTCACTGGAACAGGAGGTAATGGGTTCTTATGACAACTTTGTTACCCTCACTTTAAGGAGACTGCCAATCACTTCCTTTTGTCTCCAGGGCATATAAACAATATAAATCTTCCCATGGGGGCAGACAGAAACCATAAACAACATGACAGTTTAGCCATTCCGTACTGTACAGAGTCAGCTTTTGCCAACCCTGAAAATATAATTTCCCTGGTTGCTAAGCATATTCACTGGCTTCAGTACTTTGAGTCACTGACTTGGAACACTTATGCAGATTAGACATTCAAACTTTACTTTTAATAATCTGCATGCTTGTTTCAGGTTAATGACTTAAAATACTGCAGGCAGTTGCAACCGAGTAGTTAGCATTAAGGATGGGCTCAGGCGTGTTCACAGCTCCACATGCCCGAGCCCACCAGGAAGCTTACACTTTGCAGCGCTAATCACAGACAGTGAGACATTTCCCGATCCGCCACTGTACAGCCCGGGAAATGTCTCCGCCCGTGATTAGCGCTGTGCACTGCAGTGTAAGCTTCCTAGTGGGCTCGGCACGTGGATCTGTGAACACGCCTGAGCCCATCCTTAGCATTTTTTCATGAAGTTAGCAATGGTACCCTCCTTATTTCTCTCAGTAAAGGCTTTCAAACTCCTGCACCCCAACTGCTTATATGCCCTCCTGTATTATCTTGTAGCCGAAATATATAGCATAGGCTACTTTCATATACATATTACCAGAAGAATGTAAGATACCCTGCTTAATGGCTGAATTTGCTTTCTCCGAACTTTAGAATGTAGTAATCATTTGTGATGTAAAAAATAAATAAAACAAAGCTACAACATGCTCTCATCAAGAGTGCCATCGTATTTGATTTAACCACCAAGAATGATGTCTGGGATATTCAGAAGTGCTACAAAAAGCACCTCTTACCAACAGCAACCAGATGCATGCTTGGTTTAGCTAATACTTTGGACGAAGTTTAAATTTATTTGGCTGCTAGAGCTGCACGATTTTGGGAAAAATGAGAATCACAATTTTTTGCTTAGAATAAATATCACGATTCTCACGGCGTAACATCATCTTTCACAATGTACAAAAAAAATTGGGCTAACTTTACTGTTGACTTTTTTTTTTAAATTCATTAAAGTGTTAAGTGTAATTTTTTTCAAAAAAAAAAAAAAAAAAAACTGCACTTGAAGACCGCTGCCCAAATACAGTGCAACATAAAATATTGCAACAACCACCATTTTATTCTCTAAGGTCTCTGCTAAAACACACAATATATATATAATTTTCTAGCAAAAAAAAAAAGATTTTAACTTGAAACCAACAAGTGTCAGAAAAAGGTTTAGTCTTTAGGTGGTTAAACTTCCCTCATTTACAGACCAGAGTTCATTCCTTTGATCTAAATAACAAACGTTACAATGTTTATAGTTAGCTCAGTGGCTGAGCAATGTTGTGAAACTTGGCAGACTGCCTGTTTTTTTTTTCTCTTTTTGACAGCTGTAGGCTTGAGCAGAGAACTCAGAATAGAATGGGAAAATGCTTTCTTAGGATCGCGAGGGGGAAAGAATCGCAATCTCGATTCTTAATGATTAATCATGCAGCTAGGTGCCATTTATTATTTTTCACTTTGCCAGAATACTCTAATAAAGCTAAATTCCCAAAGTTTTAGTTTAAATAACAGGACTTATTTTAAAACCACTTAACAACCGGCCCATAGCCGAATGACGGCTACAGGGCGGTTGCTTAACCTCGGGAGGGTGTACAGTGACGTCCTCCCAGAATTCCGCTCTCGCGCCCCCCCCCCTCGCGCACCCGAGAACATCCGTGACAGCATCACAGATCTCGGTAAACAGCTGCTGATCGCGGCTGTTTACCATGTGATCGCTCGGTTAAATGACAGAGCGATCACATGTAAACCTCTCTCCCCTGTGTACCGATCGGTACACAGAGGGGGTGGGATCGGATGCCAGCAGCGCTGTGGGCTGGATGTGTAATGCCCACAGCGCTGCTCTGTGACACAGAGCCACATCCATCCATCCATGCTCAGAAATACTCTGCAATACCCTGTGCAATACCCCGCCATACTCTGCCTCTGTATGTGGCCAGGCTGTGGAAGTCTCACACATGTGGTATCGCCGTACTCAGGAGTAGGAGAATCTATTTTGGGGTGTCATTTTTCGTATGTACATGCTATGTGTTAGAAATATTGTATAAATGGACAACTTTGTGTTTAAAATTTTTTTTTTTAAAGCACCCCTGTCCCCGTGTGCTTGCATGCAGAAGCGAACGCATACTTAAGTCCCGCCTACATATGAAAACTGTGTTCAAACCAAACATGTGAGGTATCGCTGCGATCGGTAGAGCGAGAGCAATAATTTTGGCCCTGGACCTCCTCTGTAACTCAAAACAAACTAACCAGTAAAAAATTTTAAAGCGTCGCCTATGGGGATTTTTAAGTAGCAAAGTTTGGCGCCATTCCACGAGCGTATTTGTACTTTTCTAGCATGTAAGGATCTCAAGAAATTAGATAGGCCGTCAGTAATTCAGGTGTGATCAATTTTCAGATATTGGCACCATAGCTTTTGGACTCTATAACTTTCACAAAGACCAAATAATATACACCAATTTGTACTTATTTTTACCAAAGATATGTAGCAGTATAAATTTTGGCCAAAATTTATGAATAAAAATTACTAATTTGCTAAATTTTATAACGCAAAGAAAAATTCCTTTTTTTACCGAATTTTCAGTCTCTTTTCTTTTATAGCGCAAAAAATTAAAGACCCAGCGGTGATTAAATACCACCAAAAGAAAGCTCTATTTGTGTGAAAAAAAGGACAAAAATTTCATATAGGTACAGTGTTGCATGACTGAGTAATTATCATTCAAAATCTGAGAGCACCGAAAGCTGAAAATTGGTCTGGTTATTAAGGGGGTTTAAGTGCCCAGTGGTCAAGTGGTTAAAAACTCAGCCGGAAATGTTGGACTTTGTTTTTCCCCCTTAAAAAACAAAAAAAAGGTTTCTTATTATAGTGCGTTAGGCCAGCTATAAGACGTGCAGGTCTATGCTAGGGTTTGATCTCAGGGATGAAGATTTTTCTGGGTAACAGGGTGGCATGGTGTTTCAGAAATCCACTCCTTTTCCAGCCAGTGACAGAGGAACTCGTTGAAATGCATTGCCTGGCACGGACATCACTACACATCAGCAGCCAGTGGCTCCAGTTCTGCTGCCTCTGTATTTCTTATAGCCAGCCTTAGAAAGTGATCCTCTTCTGCTCACTCAGCTCTGCTGCTGGCCAAGGAGAGCTATGAGATAGTGACTGGAACTCTGGAATGAGCATTCAGCGGTCCTTCTCTAATCGCAAGTGGAACAGAGTACTGCTAGTTTAGTTTGCAGTGCACGTAGGTCTGTTGCACCCTGCATCTCTGTTTCTTATACTGACTACATACACAGATGGAACATCCATGTCAATCTCCTGACTCTGGGTTGCAGGATTAGTGCTCATTAGAACTGACATTATTTTCTTCTGACAGTGCCAAAATAGACTTCTCTTTTTTCTAATTCAGTTCCATACTTAGTGCCCTGGCATAAGGAAATCACTTTTCATAAAACATTGTTCTTTAGAGTATTATTTTTTCCAAGGCCAATGTCACACTGGTAATTCTAAGACCTCAAAGAAGCTTCTGCAGCATCGCTCCCACAGATGCAAATGATACTCTGCATCTTTTATTGCAGAAAGGAAGCAATGCTGTAGAACCAGGAAAGTATTCCATTAAGCAACCCTGTTTCTCGAAATTTGCAAACAGTGACAGGGCTGCTCATCTGACATGAGCCAATGGGGTGAAAATATTAGGCCTTCTATTAAAACACATTTACAACCTTCAATAAATGTAGAATTTTGCAAGTATTCTGCTCGGTTCTGCTTTTGAGTGTACTCATGCGGGAGTGCTTCCAAGCCGTGCTGTGTGCATTTATAGACAAACACACACACACACACACACCATGGCTTGGCCAGGTCCCCCCACTCCCTCCTCACAGGATTTAATTCTGCTGCTCTCAGAGGCTCCTTTGAATGCAGGAAAGAGAAGCAGTGCTGCTGCACATGGATTGAGAGGAGCCTCAGACGAGTGTTTAGGGGTGGCTGTGGGCGGGGCACAGGAAGGTTCTTTTTTCCCCTTAAGTGGAACTTTAGACAATAAATAAAAATAGGTGAACAGGCAGGATTTTTTAATGCAGAAGAGACATGCTATGTTTCTTCTGCTTAAAAATTACCTACCTGCCTGCCCCTGCAGTGAGCTCCTCATGCAGGGGAAAATTGTAGAAATTTGGCAATGTTGAAGCTGACGGAACTCCCATGTATGCGCGGGAGTGACGATATCCCTGCTCAGCTTGCTACCTAGAAGCCGGATGCTCGAGGATGTCAGCAGCCGGTGGGGAGCTTCAGGATGTTTCATTACTGGAGCCAAGGCTAGTATAGTTCCGCTTTAATGCAAAGAATGCACCAAGATAAAAACACTCTTGGTTTTAGAAACACTTTAAGACAAGGCATTTTCTGGCACTTTTTGTTTACATGTGAAAATCTGATTTTTTATTTTTTTTTGCAAGAAAATTTATTAGAACCCACAAACATTAAATATTTTTATAAAGCAGAGGCTAGAGAATAAATTGGTGGGTTTTGCAATTTATGTCACATGGTATTTGTGCAGTGATTTTTCAAACGCTATTTTTTTGGGGGGGGGATTTACACTTTTTACATTTTAATGCAAAAAAGCACAATACATAACCACATTTTTTTGTAAAATATTAAAGATGATGTCACGCCGAGTAAACAGATACCATGCCACGCTTTAAAATTGTGCACGTCCACACAACAGTGACAAACGATGTAAATTTGACTATCCATAGGAGACGTTTTAAAAAGCCTTCACAGGTTACCACTTGTATAGAGGAGAACTACTGCCCATGATCAGACATTCATAGTGATACCTCACATGTGTGGGACGATCGCAGTTTGTGTGTGTGCGGGACCGACGCACGCATTCGCCTTCTTGAGCTAGCATGAGGGGACGGGGGCACTTTATTTTTCTTTTTAAAATTACAAATTTACTTTTTTTTTTTTATCACGGTTAATGGTGTCACAGGGGTTGTAAACAACCCTTGTGACAGCAAAAGGGATGTGACACGTACTCTTTATGGAGGGATCTGGAGTCTATAGGACCACAAATCCCTCATTTGTACTTAAAAGCATTCAAAAACGCCAAGATCGGCGTGCATGCATGGTTGTCTCATCATTTTTATTATAAGTCACCTAACATTGATAGAACAACTTAAAAGTGGTTGTAAAGGTACATGTTTTTTTCACCTTTATGCATTCTATGCATGAAGGTGAAAAAACATCCGACGATATAAAAGATGATGTCATCGGCTCCCGCTGCTGTCAATCATATCAATGACGCGGCACACCAGGGGGCAGGGCCGCGTGATACAGTCGGCGGCTATAGCCACCGACTGTATCACGGGAGCCCACCCGCAAGCTAACCCCCTTGGGAGAGCGCTTCCCAGAACGGGGGTTAGCTAATGTAGGGAGGAGCCAAGACAGCCGCTGAGGGACCCCAGAAGACCAGGATCGGGGCCACTCTGTGCAAAACAAGCTGCACAGTGGAGTTAAAACACGAGAATTCTGGAAAACAAACAAAAACACTTTATATTTTGTTTTGTTTTAATATAAAAGAATGGGAAAGACAAATTAAGGCATGTGACACGAGATGAAACTGGACCAACATGAGGAAAAAGAATATTACAATAAAATTTGTTTAACCATTTCTGAAGTCATCAAGAAGTGTCCATGGTATCTCCTTCTGCAAACAAATACAAAAGAATAATATGATTAAAGAGGACTGACCGAATCTGTCTGCCTTTCAAAGAAAAGAGAAAATAGGTCATTTTTTTGTAGATGATCCGCTGATACTTAAAACATATCTACTAAGCAAATAAACAGCCCCACAGCAAAATTCATTTTGGGCTCCAAAACCTTTTCAATACCAAGAATGCCTCTGATGGGGCACCCAAATCTTTTCTATACCAAGAATATCTCTGATGGGGCGCCCAAATCTTTTCTATACCAAGAATACCTCTGCAGCTGATTTGATATTAAGTGCAGGGAATAGAAGGAAATATTGGCAGAATTGTGGTGAATTTTACTTTTATTGTCTGGCTTTTAAGATTGTGTCCTTGTGCACCTCCTGATATTGTACTAGATGGGATTAATTATGTTAAAGTACCCACTGACCTGTTGCCTACCTTCTTTCCTGCAACTCCTAAATCAGTTGCTGTAATACAGCTAATCAAAGCTTTACAAGGAATGTTCAGTGTTCAGTTGATGTTTTCAGTGCTGCATAGATGGAGTGAACTAAACTTACTCATTTCATTGAACATAAAGGCATCCTGGTACTCTTTCATGTACTGTGTTGATCTGGATTCATCAAGAAATAGAGAATATACTCGCTTAATGTCATCTACTTGGACCTCGCTGCCCTGAAATAAAACAGACCTTAATTATCAGCTGGCTGCCATACATAATTCATGTAACAATGAAGTATACACAGGAGGTTATTTACTAAAGGGAAATCCACTTTGCACTGCAAGTGCACTTAAAAGTAAAGTCGCTGTAGATCCGAAGGAGACATGCAAGGAAAATAAAAAACTGCATTTTAGCTTGCACATGATTGGATGATAAAATCAGCAGAGCTTCCCCTCATTTCAGATCTTCCCCTTAGATTTAGAGCGACTGCACTTCCAAGTGCACTTGCAGTGCAAAGTGGATTTGCCTTTCGTAAATAACCCCCAAAGTATTCATTTACACAGAGTCAATATAATGCACAGACACAACTCAAACATTTACATCAGTGCTTGCCTCTACAGAAGTTTACAACTGAATGTCCCATTAGGATGAAACTGAAGAGGGAAAAAAAAAAAAAAAAATGTACATATTGCTGCCGAGATGATTAAATCATCTTTCATACAAAGCCATCACAGAACTCCTAGCGCTGGTCCCTCTGCTGAGGCGATGGGCCTGCCTGACATATAACCACTTTCTCAGTCAGTAATTTTATAACCACTGGCACTCATTGTGTTAGTGCCTAAAGCCTGGCAGTTCAAGATGTGGGGCTAGGGTGTGCCTATGATCCATAACCACAAAGTGATAACTAGATTTAGAGAAGTTTTACACAGCATTCCAGGGTGCAACAAAAGTAGCAAAATGCATTGTGCCCTTATTTAAAGCCACAGGTATGCTTTAACCACCTCAATACTGGACACTTTTACTCCTTCCTGCCCAGGCCACGCATGCAACACCACACCCATATGAAGATTTTATTAGGGTTGCACTAATACAGAGTATTTTCATGAGTACAAGTACTTGTGAAAATGGTCCGCTGCCCAAAACCGATTCTTTGCGCTGTGATTTGTGTCCATACAAAAAGAATTAGTGCAAATCACACTGCAAAGGATTGCATGCAGTTCCCAGTAACGATGTGGAGGGATAGGGGCGGCGCACAGGGCACTGAGGATGGTGGAATCAGCCACCGGATCCAAGCAAAAGAAGAGACGGGCAGTCTGGTCGGGAGGAGGGCATGTTCCACCCATAGCTGGCCGGGAGAGGTTGTGGTTAGGGGGGGGGGGGGGGGGGGGGGATTGTGGTGAGCCCAGTGCCCGCACAGACATTGCTAAAGATCGGCTCAATATGGCCGCCCCTGGGCTGCTGCTCCTCTGCTCTCCCACTCTACCAGACATTACATTGTCCCAGGACCACCCAGTAGCAGCAAGAATCTACCCCAGTTGGCACCCCACGGTATGTGCACCCTCGTGGGTGGGGATCTGGTGCAGGGGAGTGTTTCCTGCTGTACTTAAAGTGGTGGCGAGGGGGTGGGGTTTGGCAAAGGGGGTAACACAAGTAGATGGGGGGTACTGAAGTTGGAGAGTAGGGAAGGGAGCACGTGAGCGAGCTTAGGTGCCATCTTCTGGGCCCAATTTGAGCCCTAGTGATCTCCCGCCCTGTGTATTCAACTTCTTCGGTTACATGTCAGCCTGCCCCCGTCAAGCTGTACCCCCCCCAGTTCCTTGGTAGTAGGGCTAGCCTGGCATGGAATGGGGCTGGTGGTGTCAGCATGGTCATAAGGTGCCATCTGCCTAGATAAAGCCATGTAGCCCACATGCACTGGAGATGTAGGAACAAAGCATTGCTGCACTTAAATGGCACTTCTCTGTCTTTCTATACTGGGGTCACACAGGAGCGGTGGGGGAAACCGCATACAGTTCGGATAGGAATCGCACCGCATTCCTGTTCAAATCGCATGTGATTTTTTGCAATGTGATTTGAGCCCATTCTTTTTGTATGGCCTCAAACCACACTGCAAAAGTATCGGTAAGTACTTGACCAAAAAGTATAGGTACACATACTTGCCAGTAAAAAAACTGGTATCAGTGCAGCCCTGGTTATCCCTTTTTTTGGAGACCAATAAAGCTTTCTTTTGGTGGTCTTTAAGCACCACTGGGTTTTTTTTTTTTAGTTTGTTATAAAATTTTGCAAATAAGTACATTTTCTTCTTCACCGATGGGGCTTCAGTGCCCTGATTATCATTGTAAATATTGTACTCACTGTACCCTGAAAGATCGACTCTCCTTTCCTCACATGCTGTCTGTGTGAGCAAAGGAGAGCCAATAGCCAGAAAGTCTGTTTACAAGTATGAGCTGTGATTAGACACAGCTGATCATATGGTAAAGGGCCACTGTGATTGGCCCTTTATACCGATCTTTGATCCGCTGTGTCGGAGGCACACAGTGATCACAGGCACTTCTCGATGCGCACTCCAGGGGGCACGGGAGGCGCGTTCTCGGTACGTCGTCCCAGGACGCCCTCCCAGAACTGGAGAGCCGCTATGTAGCTGTATATCGGCTATAGCGCGTTAGGAAACATGGTTAAACCACCCCTAATGTTGTACACTTTGGGGAGTCCTGTATCTCTCTATAGTTGGCCATACCTGTAGGCGTGCAGGTACAGTATCAAACTGAGGTACAAATACTCTTCAAAAAACACTTTGCAGTTACTAGAGTAGAAGTTACTATTTACCATGAAAGTTTTTGTATTTTGATTACGTAAAAGTACACATAAAACCCTCAGTGTTCATTAACTCACCTTCCTTTTCCTACAGACGAGGCTTGCAGCAGTGATAAGCTGCATGGAGTACCTCAGAGAGGTTTCTAGACCAATCCGCGTCAATACAGTGTAAGCATCTTCACTCATGTCCACATCCTCCTCTTCACACCTAACACAAGAGCAAGAGCATCAAATAATGATAATGTTCCTCACTGGAGACTAATGTTGGTTTGTGGGAAGAACAGGTGTACTGTTCAAAACTGTGACCCTTCATTCTAGCTCAAGTCATGTTGGAATCTGTCAACCTCAACACCATTCTTACTCCACTGTACTAAGGTGGTGTGCATTTTTTTATTGTGGTACACTGGTTCAAATTTGTGTTCTGTCCTGAAGGTTACAGTTTGCGTACACCAGCATTTGTTCAGAAATGCCTTTTTTCCAATCATGTCAATGGCAAGGCAAAAACGTTTGATGCAGCTAATGTAAGGTACACACAGGCAAATATTGGCTGTTACAGTATTAACCGGCTGACTTTCGGCCCATGTGTAAAGCTGTCTGTTCGAGAGAAAACTCATCTCATGACCGGCTTCTGTCGAACGAGCATGCTTGAAAACTATCAGCTGATCGGCATCTGATCCAGTGCTTGCAGCCAATGACCACTGTGTTCTGGCGGGGGGGGGGGGGGGGGGGGGAGGGCAATAGGTCAGTGGGGGAGATCACTGTACCAACATAGCTTGTAACCGATGCATCCGTTTTTCTTTTCGTTCAACCCGCTGGGTTGAGCGAAAATAAACTTATAGTGTACCAGGTTTTAGAAGTCCAGAGGCACCTCCAAAAAGGTAATCTGAAGCATCTGACAACTCAATCCCAACTTGAAAAGAAAATGGTAACATGCTACATTTGCTCATCTACACAATCTCCACAAAAACACTGGAAATTAGCTGCTTGTGACAATGCTGAGTCTTCTATGTGCTCCAGTTGTTGTCTTCGCTGATCTCACATTTTTAAAAATAAGGACAAATGGTCATAACTGTAAATGTTGCCGGTTCCAAAGCCACAATATTATAGTTCTTAAAAAAAAAAAAAAAATATATGAACTAGAAGCAACTATTCTGGCAATCACGGCAAAATAGTTGGGTTTGTGACACTGGAAACAGAACTTTCAAAAATGCCTCTCTGCTAGCAAACATGTGGCTCAATTTTTGCTATTGTACACAAGTCACCTTTTAATAACTTGCCTAGATTTATTATCACATATAAGCCATTCCTCTTGTTGGAGAAAGCCTTTTATTAAATTATAGAATTGAAAAAAAATTAAATATACTATACTAAATGCTGATCTTTTCTAATAAAAATAAATACAAAAAAAATAAAAAAAGGATAAAAATATCAAGACATGCTTATGTAGTAATACTTATTTGGAAAATAGGTAGAGTTACATTATATAGTAATAGAGTCATTCAATAACTAACTTTCCTCAATGCAAGCCTCACCTGATCTTCAGGATCTGTTTGGTTTCTTTCTCATTGTATGGCGAAGTGGAAATAATTAGTAACCGATCCAGTAAATCGATGGGAATACCATGTGGACTCTGGTAGTTTGTGCCACGAATCCTACATATAGAATAAAAATGTAAGTACAAATAGCTAAAATTGGGCTTCCAAAAGGTATATCCTTTGTTCAGATGTGCTACTTTTACAAGAAACCTCAAGGGCACCTTGTATGGCAGCACCATAGAAGTCTGCAGGTTATGGCACTCCAACTACAGAAAAAATATTGTGGGAGAATATGCTTCTGACCATACTTGTGAGCCATGGATTCAGACAGCAGTCTCTAGCTCAGACCTCTGATCATATTTATCTAGGTCATTACTACAGCTACACATGCTGATGGATAAAAAATAAATAAAAGTCAGTTATAGAAATATCTTATCTTGTGATAAACCAACTAGAAACTATAGGTTTTATTTTATTTCACACCAATTCACTGAAGTAACTTATATAGAATTTTGTTTAGGCAGACAGTGCAAAATCATAAACATACATTTTTTTTTTCTTACCTAGTAATACCTCTGTTTGTAGCCATGATGAGAACTGGAGCCATATCACTTTCTAGCGCTCGATTTAAGAAGGAAAAGCATTCGATATCCAGCATGTGAACTTCATCAATGAACAGCACCTGATGAAAGACAAATAATTAGTACATTGATCAGACATAATTGCCAACAGTAGTGCATTTTTTTTTATTGTTTTTAATGGACAGCCACTGTACACATACGATCTTCCTGATCCCGACGTTCTGGAAGAACATACCAGCAAGTCCTCCAGGAACTGCGCACTTGTGCACAAAGCTCTGTGATCACAATTCACAGAGTAATAAGACACAACGGAACACGGGTAAAAAAAAAAAAAAAAGGTACAAAGCCAATGAGATTGGCTCTGTACCTCATGATCACCATTACCAATCACAGCATGTAAACAAAGCCTGCTGTGTCTCACTTCAAGGCTGGTGAACAGGAAGCGCGCGCGGGCACACACAAACACACACACGTGTGACAGGAGAGAAAGCCTATTGACACCCAGTCAGCACCAGTGATATGCAGTAACAGTGCCAATAATAAATAAAATCCAATGTTCTAATCTCATTCTACAGTATATGTAAGCCCTGCCCGGTCTGATCTGACCTGTATATTAACCTCTCACCTCCCTTATTCTGCACAATCTGTACATTAACTCCTTTGTCTCCGTCCTCCCACTGTATGTCACCTGTAAAAAGGTCTTGGAGGTGTCAACTTTTCAAAAAATGGGTCACTTCAGGGTTTTTTTTTTTTTTACTGTCCTGGCATTTCTGTTTGGCATGTTTTATAACAGAAAGTACATTTTTTTTCCCCTGTTTTTGGCCTTTTTACTGTAAAAAAATATAAACCCAGTGGTTTGTAACTGTGAAAATGTCACAGTGCTGAAAAATGAAAAATAGCCTGGTAGTGCATGGGGTGAAACATGCTGGTACTGTGTTGGTAATAAAGGCATTACACAGGTGAATCATGAAGTAGGAATGGCCGACTTACCCCTGGGATGATCTCCGCTTTCCCTTCTTCTCTCCATTCTGCAACCTTTGCATTGATTTGCTCCCGGACCTCTGACTTAATTTCACCAGTATCACCTGTACAGGCAATAATTTGGGAATTTATTGAAGTGTAAAATCCATAACAAAAATATGAGGCAAAATGATAAATACAGAATTTAAATAAATACCACAGTAATAAATGCCGCCCCCTCGTATATAGTTCAGAAACCTTTTTTTCCCCCACAAGAGCTGTGATGTTGATGAGTTCATATAAACTCAACCTAATCTAATAAGAAATGTTTTCATACAAGGATCACATACATTTTTAAAAAACACAAAAATAACACATTTCTAATTGAAACCAATTATAAAAATACATGAAAGCTATGTGAATCTTGTGTAAAAGATTTATAGATGCACCCATAGTGCTGCTATGAGGATACAAACGCTCCTCTACACAAAAAGGTGAAAAAAGGTGCGAGAGGAACAAACAATTCATGCAGCAACAAAGTTACTGAAAAAGAAATGAGATGATCTTTTTTCTGAAAATGTATTTTAATATTGGTTGATCCACAAACAAGCAGAGGTCAATATAGATTTTAAAAGTGCAGGATGAAGGAGAAGGCTATTTTTTGAAATATTGTAAGCCAGGGCCTGACAGCCTCTAGGCTGGTGTCCATGACCATTGGAAACTTCAGGACATAGCAGTGATAGCCGAAGCTGAGCTTCTGACAACTTTTTACCAGAAAGGAAATGAGCAAAAATTTTTAAAGAACGAAACAGACAAAAATAAATAAATAAATAAATAAACTGAAGTATTTTTAGTATTTCCCTTTGTTCCAACCCAACACACCGTGTGTGGAGGAGGAGGAATGCTGCCTATGACCCCCAAGTACACCATCCCCAGCCGTTAAACATGGAGACATTATGGAAACATTATGCTTTGTGGGCATTTTTCTGCTAAGGGTACAGGACAACTTCATCGCATCAAAGGGACGATGGACGGGGCCATGGGCATTGAACATAGGTCGTGGATGGGTATTCCAGCACGACAATGACCCAAAACACATGGAGCGGCTCAAGAAGAAGCACATTAAGGTCCTGGAGCGGCCTAGCCAGTCTCCAGACCTTAATCCCAAAGAAAATATGTGGAGGGAGCTGAAGGTTTGAGTTACCAAACGTCAACCTCGAAACCTTAATGACTTGGAGAGGATCTGCAAAGAGAAGCGGGACAAATTCCCTCCTGAGTGCAAACCTGGTGGCCAACTACAAGAAACGTCTGACCTCTGATTGCCAACAAGAGTTTTTCCACCAAAGTACTAAGTCATGTTTTTGCAAACGGGTCAAATACTTAATTTCACTCATTAAAATGCAAATAAATTTAACTTTTTTGAAATGCGTTTTTCTGGATTTTATTGTTGTTATTCTGTCTCACTGTTAAAATAAACCTACCATTAAAATTATATAGACTGATCATTTCTTTGTCAGTGGAGAAATGTACAAAATCAGCAGGGGATCAAATACTTTTTTCCCCTCGCTGTAATCTAAAGAATACATTTTCTTACAGCTTGCTTTCCATACATAAGCCCCTAACTCTATTCTGGGTGACATACCAGAAAACAGAGCAAGGAATCCCTGTGTCCTGCTGTTAATGACATCAATTTCATGTAATGACACAGTATGAACCACTTCTTTACGTTTCTGAAGTTCCCCGTCAGGACACTGTACAAACTTCGTCTAAACCATGAAAAGGAAGGAAAAAAAAAAAGAAAGGAAAAAATCAAAAACTGTAATTCAATACTTTGGCGTATTCCTAGAAAATCTATAAGTGCCCAATGATACTGTTCTCATACCTGTGATCCCATGGCATCATAATCCCGAGCCCTGGTGAATGCACGACCCAGTTTTGTGATCTTCCCAGTGGCCTTATCAATGGTTATCACATCCCTAAAATATAAAAATTCCATTATTGCATCACAGGTAACCTGTAAAAATGTTGAAAGCGTTGCCTATGGAGATTTTTTTATGTGCAATGTACATGTGCAATTTTAACCACTTGACAACTGGGCACTTAAACCCCCTTCCTAACCAGACCAATTTTCAGCTTTTGGTGCTCTCACATTTTGAATGACAATTACTCAGCCATGCAACACTGTATCTATATGAAATTTTTGTCCTTTTTTTCACACAAATGGAGCTTTCTTTTGGTGGTATTTAATCACCGCTGGGTTCTTTATTTTTTGCGCCGTAAAAGAAAAAAGACCGAAAAATCTGTAAAAAAATGCATTTTTCTTCATTTCTGTTATAATATTTTGCAAATTAGTAATTTTTCTTCATATATTTTGGCCAAAATTTATACCGCTACATATCTTTGGTAAAATTAACCCAAATCGGTGGATATTATTTGGTTTTTGTGAAAGTTATAGAGTCCAAAAGCTATGGTGCCAATATCTGAAAATTGATCACACCTGAAGTACTGACGGCCTATCTAATTTCTTGAGACCCTAACATTCCAGAAAAGTACAAATACCCCCCAAATGACCCCTTTTTGGAAAGAAGACATTCCAAGGTATTTAGAAAGATGCATGGTGAGATTTTTGAAGTTGTCATTTTTTCCCACAATTCTTTGCAAAATCAAGGTTTTTTTTTTACTTTTTTTTTTTCCCACAAAATTGTCATATTAGCAGGTTATTTCTCACACACCACATATGCATACCACAAATTACACCCCAAAACACATTCTGCTATTACTCCCGAGTACAGCGATACCACATGTGTGAGACTTTTACACAGCGTGGCCACATACAGAGGCCCAACATGCAGGGGAGCACCTTCAGGCGTTCTGGAGCACCCAGGCCAATTCTGACATTTCTCTCCTACATGTAAAAATCATCATTTATTTGCTAGAAAATTACATAGAACCCCAAAACATTATATATGTTTTTTTAGCAAAGACCCTAGAGAATACAATGGCGGTCATTGCAACTTTTTATCTCGCACGGTATTTGCGCAGCAATTTTTTTAACGCGTTTTTTTGGGGAAAAAAACTGTTTTGTGCTTTACAAAAACCAAAACAGTAAAGTTAGCCTAATGTTTTTGCATAATGTGAAAGATGAAGTTATACTGAGTAAATAGATACCCAACATGTCACCTTTCAAAATTGCACGCGCTTGTGGAATGGCGCCAAACTTTGCTACTCAAAAATCCCCATAGGCGACGCTTTAAAATTTTTTACTGGTTACATGTTTTGAGTTACAGAGGAGGTCTAGGGCCAAAATTATTACTCTCGCTCTACCGATCGCAGCGATACCTCACATGTGTGGTTTGAACACGGTTTTCATATGTGGGCGGGACTTACGTATGCGTTCGCTTCTGCATGCGAGCACGCAGGGACAGGGGCGCTTTAAAAAATTTTTAATTTTTTTTTATTGTTCATTTTTATTGTTCATTTTACTTACTATGCTTTTTTCCAAAAAAAAAAATTTTTTGACCACTTTTATTCCTATTACAAGGAATATAAACATCCTTGTAATAGGAATATGGCATGACAGGTCCTCTTTACAGTGAGATATGGGGTCAATAAGACCCCACATCTCACCTCTAGGCTGGGAAGCCTGAAATAAAAAAAAAAAAAAAAAAAAAACGATCCTGGCTTCGATCGTAGCGGTGAGTCGGTAGAAGCGCGGGAGGGGGGGGACATCCCCTCTCGCCTCCCGTAAGAACGATCAAGCAGTGGAACAGCTGCTATGATCGTTCTCATGGTGTAGGGAATCGCCGGCTGAAAAAGCCGATATCTGAATGATGCCTGTAGCTGCAACCATCATTCAGATATCTCCGCACAAAGTCAAGGACGTTGTATGACGGCCGGTGGGCGGGAAGTGGTTAAAACGCATTTTTTTTTTAACACAAAGTTGTCCATTTATACAATATTTCTACCACATAACATGTACATACCAAAAATGACACCCCAAAATAGATTCTCCTGCTCCTCCTGAGTACGGCGATACCACATGTGTGAGACTTCCACAGCCTGGCCACATACAGAGGCCGAGTACAGCTGAGCATGGCTCGATATGGCGGGAGTATGGCGGGGGCATGGCGGGAGTATGGCGGGGGCATGGCGGGAGTATGGCGGGGGCATGGCGGGAGTATGGCGGGGGCATGGCGGGAGTATGGCGGGGGCATGGCGGGAGTATGGCGGGGGCATGGCGGGGGCATGGCGGGGGTATGGCGGGGGCATGGCGGGGGTATGGCGGGGGCATGGCGGGAGTATGGCGGGAGTATGGCGGGGGCATGGCGGGAGTATGGCGGGGGCATGGCGGGAGTATGGCGGGGGCATGGCGGGAGTATGGCGGGGGCATGGCAGGGTATGGCGGGGGCATGGCAGGGTATGGCGGAGGCATGGCAGGGTATGGCGGGGGCATGGCAGGGTATGGCGGGGGCATGGCAGAGTATTGCACAGCATTGCAGAGTATGGTGGGGGCATTGCAGAGTATGGTGGGGGCATTGCAGAGTATGGCGGGGGCATTGCAGAGTACTGCACAGCATTGCAGAGTATTGTGGGGGTATTGCAGAGTATTGTGGGGGTATTGCAGAGTATTGTGGGGGTATTGCAGAGTATTGTGGGGGTATTGCAGAGTATTGTGGGGGTATTGCAGAGTATTGTGGGGGTATTGCAGAGTACTGCACAGCATTGCAGAGTATTGTGGGGGTATTGCAGAGTATTGCACAGCATTGCAGAGTATTGTGGGGGTGTTGCAGAGTATTGTGGGGGTGTTGCAGAGTATTGCTCAGCATTGCAGTGTAGTGGGGATGGCTGAGCATGGATGGATGGATGCCTCTGTGCAGCGCTGTGGGCACTACACATACAGCCCACAGCGCTGCAGACATCCATCCATCCCCCTCCCCGCTCACGGGGAGGAGAGGGGGAGGAGAGGGGGAGGAGAGGAACCGGCGTCATCAGATGACGCCGGTCTGTTTACATGTGATCGCGCCGTCATTTGACGGCGCGATCACATGGTAAACGGCTGCGATCAGCGGCCATTTACCGGGATCCGTGATGCGCCGGGTCCTCCGGACCCGGCGGTCACGGATGTGTTCGGGTGCGCGCCCCAGGGGGCGCGCGAGAGGGGAATTCTGGGAGGACGTCATAGTACGTCCACCCAGAGTTATCCAACCGCCCTGCAGCCGTCATTCGGCTATGGGCCAGTTGGTAAGTGGTTAAAGGATGACATGTTGGGTAACTATTTACTTGACGTAACATCTTTTATATTTTACAAAAAAAAACTTGGGTTATACACTGTATTTTTTGCATTAAAATTCATGAAAAAGTGTGGGAAAAATAAAAAAAAAAAGAGCTGTGCAAATAAAGCTTGACATAAAAATAGCAACAGCCTTATTATTCTCTAGTGGTCTGAAAAGTTAAAATTTATGATAGAATATTATATATCTCTCTATCTCTATCTATATTAGATAGATATAATATATTCTAATATAATATATTCTAATATATATTCTAATTTGAGGGGTGGTGGGTCTGAGTAATTTTCTAGCAAAAAAAAAAAAAATACAGATTTTTACATTTCGGAGAGAAAATGTTAGAATTGGCCTGGGCGAGTAATGGTTAACTTACCCAGCCTGCACCTTTTCTTTTGTCAGTGATTCTATCATCTTCGTTCCCAGGTCATAAATAGTCTCCATCTCTGTTGTTTTCAAGGTCAGTTTACCTACTTTGGCTCCCTTAAAAATAAATAGAGAAAATGGTAGTAACATCCACATCTAAGAAATCTTTTTTTCATTTTACAGAGGGCAACAGAATTGCACAAATATATGCCAATATGCAGCTAAAACAATATGGCTATAAAATAAATTAAAGACCTGTAAACCCAATTTAGATGCAATATTTACAGATTTATAACAGCTCTTAGAACTTAGAACTGAAATAACGCATTGATGTATTGTGAAACAAACTTTCTTCCAGCAACTAACCCCTTCACGTGTATGCGCAGCCAAACTTTGCGTGGGGCAAGACCAAGCATAGTTGTATCTTTGCAGAATGGGAGGACCAGCCAACCTGAATATTTCTGCTTTACAGGAAAAGATCAAACTCGCTGGCTGTCTATTTTTGGCAAGATCGTGTGACCAAGATTTTGACAGGCAGCCAGCACTGAAGGAAGTCTCAAGTTCCAATTTTCGCCATGAAAATTAAGAATTTCTGCCCTTCAATTTTCTTTTTATTTATCCATCCTGACAAGCTAACGATTTAGGCTGCCATTTAAAGTGGAAAAATTACTAGCAGGAATGCTTTTATTTCATGAAGAGAATCTGTGCATCTGTTCTGCAGTAAAGGCTGCTAGCAAGTTTCTATAGATTGCATATCTCATGAGCCATGCATGCTCCAGCCAGTGTACAATTTTGGCATTCCTCAAGCGCTGGGATAATTTACTTCCAGTGTGCGAATTACAACATTTCTAAGCCAACCATTTAAAAGTTAAGTTCACCTTTTTTGTTTCTTCTAAATTCCAGCTCTCCTATGCACCAATATAGCATTCATGTACTGCTCATTCATATGTGCAAAAATATCAAAGCTTTCCATAAAATCTACAGACATGTACCTTACGTTTTGAATCAGATGTAGGACAGTATCTATTGCTTCTGTCTTACGTCCTTACAGACTAGAGGTCATGACACAGGAAGGAGTTGACCAGCTGACCTCATTAGCATACACCCAGCGTCATCCACCCTCTTACCTACCCACCCATTCCCAGCTTCACTTTTTTTAAATGAAATGCAATCAATCAGTGATCACCCTTCTCACTAAATACACAAGAAAAAGATTGCATGGTGTATGGCCATCTTTATACAAGTACATAGAAGGGAGTGGACAGAAACACTCAGCTGTCAAGCCTCGTTCACATCTCTGCATAGCGGAAACTCGCATTCCCACATGCGTTTATTTTTTTGCAAGGTGGGGAGGCGTTTGAGCATTTTCACTCATCACACATAGGGCAGCCCATCCACCTGAATGTGCTTCCCCTTCATGCACCAAATGCCCAAAGAAGCTTCAGAACTTTTTTATAGAGCGGAACTTGATGCGTTTTTTACTGCAGTGCATTTCTGAAATGCAAGAAAACACACAGATGTGAATGGAGCCAAATTGGTGAGATAACACAAGAACAATTTCACTTTCAGGCCCCATTCACATCTAGCATAGTGGGAGTGAACGTTTTGTGTCATTTTTCCTGTGACACGCATAGGGCAGCCTGCTGAATTAAATGGGTTGTGCTATATGTGGCTTATGAGACATGTTGGCGTTTTGTGGGTTGCGTGTTTTTTTACTGTGCGTTTTCAGGATTTGCCGATCGTTTTTTCACATAGCAAAATGTGTTTGCTGTGCTGTTACCAATTAATGGCACTTAAAGCACAACTTGCAATTTTAGGTGTATAAAAGGTGGCCATACATAATACATTGTACAATCTCCTTTAGATTTACCAAATTTATATAACAGGAGGAAACACCTATCTAGCCAATCACTCTGTATCCAATCAGGCAGGCCCTTGCACTACATAATTGATGGCAGATCTAAAAGGAGATTGTACAATCAGATTGTATAGTGTATGGCCACCTTTATACACCTAAAATTACTAGTTGCACTTTCAGTGCCATTAATAGGTAACAGCACATCAAACACAGAAGCAAACACACATTTTGCTATGTGAAAAAACGAATGGCAAATGCATCAAAACACACAGTAAAAAACATGCAACCCACAAAACAACAACATGTCCCACAAGCCACATATAGCACAGCCCATTTAAATCAGCAGGCTGCCCTATGCGTGTTACAGGAAAAACGAGCCACAAAATGTTCGCTCCCACTATGTTAGATGTGAATGGGGCCTGAAAAACCAAGTTAGACTTACCGGTAACTTGTTTTCCAGAAGTCTTTCAGGACAGCACCTGAGAGATAGCGACTCCACCCACCGGAAACAGGAAACACCTTCTTCCTCCAAACTTTAAAGGGAGGCGCCTCCCTACCATACCTCAGTTGTAGTAGAGAAGACCTCCGGCCCCGGCTGGAACACATAAACACATACGTTAGTCACAGCATAGTATATACAATACAATAGGGCGGGATGTTGCTGTCCTGAAAGACTTCTGGAAAACAAGTTACCGGTAAGTCTAACTTGGTTTTTCCCAAGGCGTCTTTCAGGACAGCACCTGAGAGGATAACAGAGACTTACCCCCTTAGGGCGGGACAACAGCTTGCAGGACCTTTCTGCCAAACGCCTGATCATTAGCAGATGTGAGGTCCAGCCTGTAATGTTTCACGAATGTGTGAAAACTTGACCAAGTTGCCGCCTTGCAGATTTGTTCAGGGGTGGCACCAGCTCTCTCTGCCCAAGTGGCCGCTAATGCTCTTGTTGAGTGTGCAGAAATTCCTGCAGGAGGAGACACGCCTGCATGCGAATAAGCCTCTGAAATGGCTAGCTTCAGCCACCTTGCTAAAGAGATTTTAGAAGCCTGGCAACCTTTCCTGTTGCCTGAAAATAACACAAACAGAGAATCTGAACGTCTAAAGAGCTTTGTCCTTTCCAGGTAACATAACAAAACTCTTCTAACATCCAACATGTGAAAACAAGTCTCCTTCTCCCCTACTGGGTTGGGGCAGAAGGTCGGAAGTACAATGTCCTGAACACGATTTTGTACTGAAGCTACCTTTGGTAAGAATTTCTGATCTGTTCTAAGTATAACCCTATCTGGGAAGATAGATAAATAGGGTTCCTTAACTGATAAAGCATTAAGCTCACTGATCCTTCGTGCAGAGACCATGGCAATCAGAAACACAGACTTAAAAGTGAGATATCTAAGTGGCGCTTCTTCCAAAGGTTCAAAGGGACTCCTTGTTAGAGCCTGGAGGACTATCGACAGATCCCATTTGGGAAACAACCTAAGTGGTGCTGGTCTGGATCTCGTAAGGGATCTAAAAAATCTGGTTACCAATGGATCTGAGGCCACAGATCTTTCTAGGAACACTGCTAGCGCAGCCACCTGTACCTTCAAGGTACTAACTGCTAGTCCCTTGTCAGCACCAACCTGTAAAAATTCCAGAATGGTAACGAGACTCCCTGGGTCCTGGTCAGATGAATTACACCACGTATTGTAAACCTTCCAGACCTTGGAATAGATATTTCTAGTCACCCTTTTCCTACTGGATAATAGCGTAGAGATTAACCGGTTGGAAAAACCTTTGCTCCTTAAGAGCTGCTCTTCAGATACCAAGCAGTGAGCGCCAAAGTGGCTACCTCTGGGTGATTTACCGGTCCCTGAAATAGTAAATCGTGCCTGAGGGGCAGATGCCAATAAGGCCTGACCGCCATTTTCAGAACGGTTGAAAACCAAGCCCTTCTTGGCCAAAAGGGCGTGATTAGGACAACCGGTACCGTTTCCCTTTGAATTTTTCTTAATACTAAGGGAATTAACTGAAATGGGGGGAAAGCGTAGCAGAGATGGAATCTCCATGGATACGCCAAGGCATCTGTTCCTAGTGACCCGTCGTGATTGCTTAGGGAAAAAAATTGCGGAACCAAGGCATTCTCCTTTGAGGCGAACAGGTCCACCTCTGGCAGCCCCCACTTCTCGACAATCATGGCGAAAACCTCTGGGTTCAGCGACCATTCTGCTTCCCGAATGGGGTTTCTGCTCAGGAAATCCGCCACTCCGTTCAGGGATCCCTTTAGATGGACTGCTGATAACGACAGCAAGTGTCCTTCTGCCCAACGGAGAATGCTCATGGCTAGTACTTGCAGCGATTTGCTCCTGCCTGTTTATGTAAGCCACTGCCGTGGCATTGTCTGTTAGTATTTGAACATGCTGGGCCTGAAGCCCCTGAGCAAATGACTTCAGAGCCAAGTCGATCGCCTTGAGCTCTCTCCAGTTTGAGGACTTGGTCGCCTCTTTCCTGGACCAGTTTCCCTGAGTGAAACCTTTTTCTAGGTGGGCTCCCCAACCCCAGGAACTGGCATCGGTTGTCAGCCTTTTTTCGATTGGAAAGGCCCAGACCAACCCCTCCGATAGGATATCCTGCCTTTTCCACCACCATAGTGACCTCTTCACTTGGGTTGGAACTCTTACCTCTGAGTCTAGGGATTCTAAATTGTGATCCCAAGATCTCAGAAGAAAAGCCTGCAGATGTCTGAAGTGTAGTCTTGCCCACTGAACAGCTGGCATTGACGAAGTCAGAACCCCCAGGGCTGACATGACCAATCTTACCGTCAGCTGCTGGTTGGTCTGCAAAAAAGACACTGTATCCTGGATTTTTCCTTTCTTCTCTGAAGGAAGAAAAATTTTTTGGCTTACCGAATTTATTATATACCCTAGAAACCGAATCTCCTGAGATGGTTCCAGGGAAGATTTTTGGAGATTTAGGATCCAACCTAGAGACTCCAAATGGCTGCATGCTCTGCTTAAATTGCTCCTCAGCTCCTCTCTTGAGGGGGCGAAAAATAGCAGATCGTCTAAGTAAGGAATTACTGCGATTCCCTGAAGACGCAGCGGAGCTAGGGCCTCTGCCATTACTTTGGTAAAAATTCGGGGTGCGGATGATAGCCCGAAGGGTAGGGCTCTGAATTGCAGATGCTGAATTCTGCCTTCCAACCTTACCGCCAACCTGAGAAACCCCTGGGACTGGGATGAGATTGGAATATGCAGGTATGCATCTTTTAAATCCACTGACGCCATGAAACAACCTGGAGTCAGAATATTTCTGGCGGTGAAAATTGAGTCCATCCTGAACCTTCTGTATTTGATGGCTCTGTTTAGTGGCTTTAAATTTAGAATTAAACGAAATCTTCCTGTTGGTTTTTTTACCAGGAAGACATGTGAATAGAAGCCCTCGTGCCATTCCTCTGGTGGCACTGGGATTACTACACCCTGTTGCATTAGTTCCTCCAGAGAGGATTTCATGGCCAGGGCCCTCATTGGATCTCGAGGAGCATTTGTTACCAGAAACCTTCTTGGGGGGCTTCTGGCGAACTCGAGAGTATAACCCTGCGAGAGAGTGGTCAGAATAAACTGATTTGTAGTTATCACTGACCACTGCGGAAGAAACTCTCGTAATCTTCCGCCGACCCGCAGAGATGAGTCATTGTGAGTTTTCGGCCTGTGAAGGAGGACGGAAGAGAATTCCACCTTTGCCCTTCGCCTTTTGCGCAGACCAATTTTCCCTCCTGCCCTGAAACTTACTTTCCTGCTGTTGCTGCTGAGTTTTTTGAGGTCGAAAAAGACGTTTTGGGATCTGCTTTTTCTTTTTGACCGGAAAAGACTTCTTCTTATCGGCAGTTCTGTCTAGGATATTATCTAGATCTGGGCCAAAAAGAAGGTCACCTGAAAAGGGGATACCACAAAGCTTACTCTTTGAAGCTGTATCACCTGGCCAGGTTTTTAGCCATAAAGCTCTTCTCGCAGCATTTGCTAAAGCTGCAGACCTAGCTGACATCTTGATAGCTTCAGCCGAAGCATCAGCAATATAAGCAACCGCAGAAATCAGGGTAGGAAAGGAATCTAAGATCTCCTGCTTGGGGGAATCTGCCACTATATGAGATCTAAGTTGGTTCACCCAGTATTCCAGATTCCTGGCTACACAGGTTGTGGCCATTGCTGGTTTTAAATTGCTCATGATTGATTGCCATGATCTTTTGAGCAAAAGATCCATGCGTTTGTCCATTGGATCCCTTAGAACACCCGTGTCTTCAAAAGACAGGCCTGTGGATCTTGAGACCTGTGAAAAGGCCGCATCCAACCTGGGCACCTTATTCCACACCGCAGAAGGGTCCTCCTCAAAAGGGAAGCGCCTTTTGTGGGCTCTGGAAAAAAAGGGCTTTTTCTCTGGATCTTGCCATTCTTTAGTAATGGCGTCCGAAATGACCGAATGAACTGGAAATGTTCGCCCCTTAGGCTCATTTAACCCTGCATACATGCGGTCATGAAGAGATAACTCCTTCTTTTCCTCACTTAAGCCAAGTGTAACATGGATAGCCTTAAGGAGTCCGTCTACCTCCTCTAGGGAAAGCTTAAATTTGGAAGGAGCCACCTCCGCTTCCTCACCCTCCTCCTCCGAATCCTTAACGGAAGGAGTAGGGGACTGCTCTTCCCTGATAGGGGGGCCTTCAGGTAAAACTTCTACCATGGGGAAAGAAATAGAACCCTGGGAAGCCTCAGAAGTGGATGGCTGACTAGCAGCTGGATTAACTAAAGAGTCACGAAAAGTCTGAATCGTGGCGTATAGCTCCTTCTTTACAGAGGCAACCAGATCATCACAAACCGAAGCCGATTCCTCCTTAACTAAAGAAGTGATGCATGTACTGCATAAGACTTTTTTCCAATTTTCTCCCATTTTGGCCCTGCAAGAAGGACATCTCTTTTTTGGGTCAGAGCTTTTAGCCTGTGAGAGAAAAAACAAAAAAGGGAAAAAAACCAGGGGACCTTTTAGTGAGACCCGGTCTCAGCTACACAAGAATCACCCACAGGTGCACTAAGAAGAAACCAGTCAGCCTCCAGTGCCCAGACAGGCCCCTTGCCACTAGGGGGTAAGAAAAAAGAAAATAGACCAAACCCAGGAAAAGGAAGAAAGGCAGACTTAAACTGCTGCTCCTACCTGAGCTTTACTGGCGCCTGTGCCTGTCCCCACCGCTGCAGACGCTGAGTCCTCCATCTCTGGTGTGCAGCTCTCCACCTGTGGCTTCATATGCCGCTTCCGGACTCCCATAGTGCATCTGCACCGGACCGGAAGCGGAAGTAGACGCCAGTTCCTGTCCTCCCTCCTCCCCTCTCGCATCCACGCCGGAAATGACGCTTCTGCTGACCCAGTGACCCGCCTTGTCACTTCCGCCGCGCCTGCCGGCCAAAAAAACATGGCGGCGGCGCACGCGCACCGCCGCTCCTATGACCGCGCGGATCACCGGGTCTACGGCTCTCCCCGAGCACCAGGAGGGGAAGAGGAGCCCGATTGCTACCGCTGCCAAGGCTTGGGTAGGCCGGGAGGACAGCGGGTCTCCAAAAAGGAGGAAAAAATGAAAAAGAAGCCCTGTCTCCCAGGCATCTGAGAGACCTTGACTCCCCTTCAAAAACATGTTCCCTCCGGGCCGGAGGAAACACAAAAACTGAGGTATGGTAGGGAGGCGCCTCCCTTTAAAGTTTGGAGGAAGAAGGTGTTTCCTGTTTCCGGTGGGTGGAGTCGCTATCTCTCAGGTGCTGTCCTGAAAGACGCCTTGGGAAAATGAAATTGGTGCGTTAACACAAGAACAATCAGGCTCCATTCACATCTGTGCATTTCCTTGCATTTCAGAAATGTGCTGCACCAAAAATCGCAGTAAAAAAAAAAAAAAAAAAACAACGCACCAAGCTCCACTTAAAAAAAAATAAAAAATAAAAGTTCTGAAGCTTCTTTGGGGTGATTGCTGCGTGTACGGGAGCACATTCAGGTGGATGAGCTGCCCTATGTGTGATGAGTGAAAATGCTACAAAACACCTCCCAAAAAAAAAAAAAAAACCCATGTGGGAATGCGAGTTCCTGCTATGCAGAGATGTGAACGGGGCTTGACAGCTGAGTGTTTGGCCACTCCCTTCTATGAACTTGTATAAAGATAGCCATACAGATTGTATATTGTGTATTTAGTGAGAAGGGTGATCACTGATTTATTGCATTTCATTAAAAAAACATGCAGCTGGAAATGGGAGGGTGGATGATGCAGGGTGTGTGCTAATGAGGTTAGCTGGTCAACCCTTTCCTGTGTCATGACCTCTAGTCTGTAAGGACGCAAGACAGAAGCAATAGATACATGTCTGTAGATTTTATGGAAAGCTTTGATATTTTTGCAAAAAAAAAAAAAAAAGTACATGAATGCTATATTGGTGCATAGGGGAGGGGAGCTGGAATTTATAAAAAAAAAAAAAAAAAAAAAAAAAAAAAAAAAGGGTGAACTTAGCCTTTAAGCTTTGCTCAAAGGAAAACTGGGCAAAGATATCAGGAGCAACAAGGGAGTTTGCTGACATCACTTCACTGGATAGATAGGGAGGTAGGTGCAGAGGACTTTAGGTTTACAAATATTTTACAAATAATAAGAAGACAATACAATCTGAAATAAAAATCAACTCACGGTTCCTGTTGCAGGTCTGTCGATCTGAACTTCCACCACCTCCCCTTCAATTATTTCAGTTTCCTCTCTAGAAAAACAGTATAGGTTTGTATGAAGCATAGTGCCAATTTTGTTACCTACATAAAATTATCAAATTATGACGAGATCTCCTACAAGATATTTTATTCTAAATAATCTCAATTGAAATCATGCTTGATGTTATTTAACTGCAAGACAAAATTCTAATTACCGTATTTATCGGCGTATAACACGCACCCCAAGTTTAGGAGAGAATTTTAAGGAAAAAAAATTTTTAGGAGGGAAGTTTAAGGAAAAAAAAAACTTACATTAAAATGCCCATCAATGCAGCCTTATCTGTCCATCTGCAGCCTTTTCAGTGTCAGTGCAGCTTTGTCAGTGCAGCCTTGTCAGTGCAGCTTTGCCCCAGTGCAGCCTTGTCAGTGCAGCTTTGCCCCAGTGCAGCCTTGTCAGTGCAGCTTTGCCCCAGTGCAGCCTTGTCAGTGCAGCTTTGCCCCAGTGCAGCCTTGTCAGTGCAGCTTTGCCCCAGTGCAGCCTTGTCAGTGAAGCTTTGCCCCAGTGCAGCCTTGCCTCAGTGCAGCCTTGCCCCAGTGCAGCTTCGTTAGTGCAGGTCTGCCCCAGTCCAGCCATGTCAGTGCAGCTTTGTGCACTCGGTGTAGATTCAAAAAATGGCGCCGAGACTGCAGGGAGCCGAGATACACATACCCGAGTGTTCTCGGCGCCGCTCACAGTCACGCCCAGTCCCGCCCTATGATGGACATAACACAGGTCCAGGGGCGGGACTGGGCGTGACGGCGGCGCCGGAAAAAGCCGAGAACACTCGAGTATGTGTATCTCGGCTCCCTGCAGTCTCGGCGCCATTTTTGAATTTACCCACGGCTGTGTATGTCGGCGGCGACCGCGGCAATTGCCGCGATCGCTCCGATGACACAGAAATCGGCGGGGATCGGCCTATAACACGCACCCACGATTTTCCCCTGATTTTCAGGGGAAAAAAGTGCGTGTTATAGGCCGATAAATACGGTACTCTTCTCTGCACCACACCAATGGCCTATAGATTATTCGTTTCCCAGAATCCTCTAGTTCTTGCACATGTAGAAATCCCTCTCACCAGTGTCAAGATCGCTAAAAGTTATTTTACCAATCTCTATATAATCACTCTACTTTAAAGGCTCATCAGAGTCATGAACATCACAGAGTCACAGCACTGTCCAGCGGTCTGTGTCCATGAAGGGCAGCAGCACTGATGGAAGCATCCGAGGCCAGCCAGCAGTGAAGAACCATGGGGGATGGATGCAGAAAGAGCGATCGGTGCTGTAGGGACCAGCGTGGAACGCAGGACCTGGAAGTGACATCAAAAGGGGCGCATTTCAGAGCATGCCCACTGGCTCCTTCTTCATGGCAGGAGCCAAAGGGTATGCTTCAAAACACGACGCACCCCTTTTGACGTCACTTTCGGGGTCCTGCATTCCACGCACTGATTGCTCTACCTGCTTCCATCCTCCATGGTTCTACACTGCTGGCTGGGCGGCCTTGGATTCTTCCATCAGCGCTGCCGCCTGACACAGACGCCTTACATAGACATGCTGGGGCTCAGTGACCTTTATGACTCGGATGAGCCTTTACACCTACTGTTTTCAGTAAGTGCTTTTATTTCCTTGAGGCAATAAAATACCTGTAACCACTACACATAGAAGAGCCTTCTGCAGTTCCTTTTTGTTTCTACTAGAGAGCTCCTTCCCTCTCCTTGAAGTGCGTATTTCAGGACTACCTGTCTCCCCCCAGTATGCTCCAGTGCTAACTAGTTCATTCCGCCAGAGAGCCCTGTTTTTACTTGTCAGGTATGCTGTATGTAGCCTAAGCTACATACAGTTTATACCGCACATCCAGCTACTTTACATGTTAGTGAGGGACATAGTTCATTTGGGTCAGCTTGTAAAGTGTAGCAAAAGCTGGAGTTCAGCTTAAAAATGTTCACTATACTTAAAAGCAGAGTTCCACCTGCACTGGCAAGGAATGGGTTAACACTAGGGGTGATCAAAGGGTTAAGTGTTCCCTAGGGAGGTGCTTTCTAACTGTTAAGGGGACAAACTGACTGGGAAGAGGGAGAGAGAAACAGTTGATCTCTCTCTCTCTCCTCCCCAGTCAGAACAGGGATCTGCCTTGTTTACATAGGCAGATCTTCGTTCTGCCTCTGTGAGGAGCAATCGCGGGTGGCCAGCGGACATACGCTTAGGCTCCTGAGCCGCGCGTGTCCTGTATCCATTACGTGAAAAGACATACAGGTATGTTTCATGCAATAGATCTGCCCTGCCGCAGTATATGTGCGGTGGGCGGTCTTTAACCGCTTGCCGACCAGCCGCCGCAGTTTTACTGCGGCAGAGAGGCACAGCTGGGTGAAAGGACGTTAACGTACGTCGCTTCGACTTTTGGCCACTAGGGGCGCGGGCTCGCCCACAGGCAGTGCGAGTGCCCTGCGGGCGCAACGGCCGCCGGGGACACGCGATCGCTCGTGACAGATCGAAAACCAGGATCTGTGTGTGTAAACACACAGATCCTGGTTCTTTCAGGGGAGTAGAGACAGATAGTGTGTTCATACTAAGTATGAACACCGATCTTTCTCCTCCTAGACAGTCCCACCCCCCCACAGTTAGAACACACCTAGGGAATAGTTAACCCTTGAGCGCCCCCTAGTGTTAACCCCTTCCCTGCCAGTGACATTTATACAGTAATCAGTGCATTTTTATAGCACTGATTGATGCATAAGTGTCAATGGTCCCAAAAATGTGTCAAAAGTGTCCAATTTGTCCGCCGCAATATCGCAGTCCTAATAAAAATTGCAGATCGCCGCCATTACTAGTAAAAAGAAAAATAATAAAAATGCCATAAATCTATCCCCTATTTTGAAGACGCTATAACTTTTGCACAAACCAATCAATATAGGCTTATTGCGATATCTTTTACAAATAATATGTAGAAGAATACATATCGGCCTAAACGGAGGAAAAAAAAATTTGTTTTGATAAAAAATGTGGGATATTTATTATAGCAAAAAGTAAAAGATAGTGTTTTTTTCAAAAGTGACGCTCTTTTTTTGTCTATAGCGCAAAAAATAAAAACAAACAAATACCACCAAAAGAAAGCGCTATTTGTGGGGGAAGAAAAATCGACATCAATTTTGTTTGGGTACAGCATCGCACAACCGCGCAATTGTCAGTTAATGCGACGCAGTGCCGTATTGCAAAAAAAAAATGGCCTGGTCATTGAGCAGCCAAATCTTCTGGAGCTGAAGTGCCGGAAGGATTTACCCACTTCCTGAACAGGTCATTTGTTGCGATACGGCACTGCGTCGCTTTAACTGACAATTGCGCGGTCGTGCGATGCTGTATCCAAACAATTTAGGTCTCCCCCCCCCCCACACACACAAATAGAGCTTTCTTTTGGTGGGATTTGATCACCTCTGCGGTTTTTAATTTTTTGCGCTATAGACAAAAAAAAAAAAAAAAAACAAACACCCACACACTTTCTGCTATAAAACATTTACAAAAAGAAAAAAAAAAAAAAAATATTCATCAGTTTAGGCCAATATGAATTCTGCTACACATTTTTGATTGGCTCTTCCACTGGGCAATGGGAGCGCACGCATCCACAAAAGCGAGTTTACGAGCCGACCTACAGCGATTCGCGGGATCGTGACAACCTGCTGCTGTACAATGTCGACGGCTGGTCGTTAAGCGGACCTTCAGCCATTTTTTCAACTTTCCATCTATTAAATCTTCTGCCCTTGTTTTAACTTTGGTAAAACATTTTTTTTTCTGCCAGAATATAGCTTATAGAGCACCCTTCCGGTTTCTTTTCTGGCCCAGGCTTATGACATCATGCACAGCTCTCTCTCTTGTGATAGTTTGCCAGGAAGGGAGGGCGATGAGTCTTAAGAGGGCTAATGAAAGCTGCAGAGCTGGAGGTGTGCCTCTGGATGTCTGTGTAAATCCAGAAAGTAAACAGGCAGCAGCTTCAGCTGCCCACAGTTAAAATGGCTGCAGCCAGACTCAGTGGAGGGAAATTTCTGCAGCATATTTGGCAAGTACAGAATCACAGTATATATATAAAATAATATGCAAAGCGGTAGGAGGGAAGCTTCAGAATGGCAAAGATGTTTTTATTACAAATTATGTGAGCAGACTGCAGTTCCTCTTTAAAGCGACTGTAAAGTCTCTTTAAAAAAAAAAAAAAAATATATATATAACAAACATGTTATACTTACCTCCTCTGTGCAGGGGTTTTGCACAGAGCAGCCTGGATTCTTCTCTTCTCTGGTCCCTCTTTGCTGCTCCTGACCCCTTCCTTCTATCGAGTGTCCCCACAGCAAGCAGCTTGCTATGAGGGCACCCAAGCCGAGCTGCAGCTCTGTGTGTCCATTCAGACACGGAGCTGCCGCTCGGCACCACCCCCGCTTTCTCCTGATTGGCTAAGTGACTGACTTTATTGACAGCAGCCGAAGCCAATGGCGCTGCTGTGTCTCAGCCAAATCAGGAGGGAAAGTCCCGGACGGCCGAGGGACTCATGACATCGCTGGACAGAGATGGGGCTCAGGTAATTAGGGGGGCTGATGCACACAGAAGGCTTTTTATCTTCATGCATAGAATGTTTTAAGATAAAAAACCTTCTGCCTCTACAAGTCTTTTAAAGCGTTTGTTACTCTAGCACTTCATATTCCTGATATGTGCCATTTTCTCTTTGTTTGCTTCCTTTGTGTAAAATCCCTGGTATTCCTGTTAGTCCCTCTGCTTTGCAATGAAAAACTGACCACACTAAGCAGGAGAACACACAGTGGTCATTTCTCTAGCTGTGCTGGGAACTCAAGTGTTCTCTCCTCCAATGATCAGACTTTTCCTGACATGACCAGACTGCACAGCCATTCACTGGGAATTTCAGTGTGTGGCTGCTTCTCCTCCCCCCAGCTCTTATGCAGCGGAGAACAGAGGGAATGTGACCACAAAAAAGTATCTAGAATTATTTTTATAGCTAAACAAACATGTTTTGCCTTTCGTTTATATTTTAAACCGAATGGGTTGTTTTACAAGGTGATCTTTTACAATCAATCACTTCAAATCTACACCTGAAACGTTTTTTTTTTTTTTTGGATAGAATGGGGAAATGTTAGAACCTGTCAGATTTTTCTGCTATCCAGAGCTCCATTAGGAAGATTTCGCCTCACTTCCTGCCTGAGGAACAACCTTTTTACTAGACGAAGCAGCCTACGACATAAGTAAAACCTAACAGGAGCTTTAGTTCTCTCCCCCCCCCGATCTAAAACTAAATAAAAAAAATAAACCTTTTGGCTTTGGATACACTTTAATAAAAGTTAAGGGGGAAACTAACGGTTCTGGGAATAACTTTGTATGTCTCATATAAATGTTATTTGCTATAGCGATTTTTTTTTAATACAGGGGTTTCCCAGTTCACTATAGTTTAACTAAAAACACCACAGCAAAAGAAGCTTGCTTTGCAGCTCCCCTTGTCTCAGTTAGCTGGATTTAAGACTGTTAGTCATGTTATTTTATATTTACCTGACAAACAGAAGAGAAGGATTGGGGCTGCTCTGTGCAAAACAACTGCACAGAGCAGTTGTTTTGCACTTTTTTTTTCCCTTTAGAAGACAAAAATTATATTTCCCAGCAATTATGAAATAGGCTCCAGTGTATTATAGGTGAGCTGTGTGCTGCTTGATTAAAGTGGATGTAATTTTTTTTTTTTTTATGACTCTACATTTTAATGTAGAGTATAAGATTTCCTATCATTTAAGCCCAGTCTTGCCACAAAGAGTTAATCCAGCTCTGAGCAATCCTCTTATTGTTCAGTGAGATAAAACTTGAAAAACAGAGAAAAAAACTTTGTCAAATCCTCCCCCTTGCTGTGAGTGACAGGTGATTTACATATCTCGTGCACTAGCCTAAGACACAGGGATTATTTTTTAATTCCCTCCCCCACTCCTTTCTTCAGCAGCACTGCAAGGATTGGCTGTTCCACACCTGTCACGTGGTGACTTTCCTGTCTTTTCACTGGATGTTAGAGATCATTCAGCAGAAGTTCAGTGTAAGAAATACACAGGAGAAAATTAATATTGACAGGGGAGTGTAGAGGTGGGCGGGGAGTCTACTGACATCACAACTCCACCCACCGAGCTCCAGACAACAGACCCACCCACAGAATCTGCAGTTTTTTGGGTCTCATAACAGACAGGGGGGAGACATTTAACAGGTAAAAATACATGCAGGAGGCATGTATATCCTTATAGATAACCCCTATGGCAGTAGTTTAGAAAGGATGACATTGGGTTTACATCCACTTTAAGTAACGTGCAAAGTATGAAAACACAGTGAAATTAGACTAACTTACAATGTAACCTGAACACAAGCAAGTTATATTGAATATAGCCTACTTACTTTATTCTGACACCAATAGACCTCCGGAAAGACTGTGTCAAAGCCTCTGTCTTGCTCATTTCTAAAGAAAAGATTTCACTGCCAGCAATGGCTGTAAACGGTGTATCTGAGCCTAAGGCCTGAGCCATACCTGAAACACAATTAGAGGCAAATTCATTATCTTATACACAAGCTAATTACAGGCCCAAGGATATAGAGAGAACCAACACTGCCCATTTAAAGCACAGAGTACATTTAGTTTAAAAAAAAAAAAAAAAAAGGGGGGGGGGGGTTCATTAAAACTATTTACCTCAATAATCACAGGAAGACATGAAATTTATTTTAAGTGCATCAAACAATTTTGCAATTCTAGATATTACCATATAAAAAAAGTAGCAGTGACATCATCACTGTGCTTCACATAGCCTGTGCATAGAGCAGAGCTGTGGAAGGGACTCAAGTAGGTCCACCCACCACAGGCTGCCGGAGAAAACTACAAGACCAGTTACCCTGCACAAGGAGAGCGAGCAACAGCGACTGGTTTTGATCACAGGAAGCTCCTATACATTTCACTTTGGATTACGGCATAGATCAGGAAGAAATTCACAAAGCACACCAAAAGTCAAGCAAGAATACAAATGCCTCTTTAATTCAGACCACATCTGCTTATCCCGGAGTTCAACTTAAAGGATAAAGTTCACGTTTAAAAAAAAAAAAAAAAAAAAAATATATATATGAATTTTAATAGGTAAAAAACCCACAATCAGCAGATTTCAGGTGCCATGCAGGGCTCCTGCTGTGTCAGTGTAAGCTGTCTGCTTTTAATAGAGGCAGAATCAATGAACTACCTGGATCACTCACCAGCACCCTGGTAGTTCATTGAGACCTACAAGTCTTAAAACGCAAAGGCAAAAAAGGTAGTTGTAGGTCTCCCATTCACAGAACGCTGTGAATGAAAGACACATCCAGGTGGGATGAGCCCTGCACACCTGCGGTTTTTAGAGAAAAAGCGGGGGGGGGGGGGGGGTCAGCGACAAAGTCACAGCATGTTTCGTAAGTTCAAAAGTTTTTCAGGTGCAGTGAAAAAATAAGGGAAACAAACAGTATGCCATATGAATAAGAGAAAAAGAATGTCAGCGCTCTGCCAGACCGTACTGGAAAAAGATCTCTGATAAAGTGCACAAATTCCCCAAACAGATGAAAAGCCTGAGATTTAATTGAGGGACGTGATATTTAAGAGCATACCAAATAGTCATAAGAAGGTCATGTAAGAGTAGTATTCAATCTGTCTGCCTGAGCATTTGATGGAGTTTTCCATATTGTTTCACTATACCCGAAAAAGTGGAGCACTTTTGAACCAATGAAACGCGTTGTGTACTTGCCAATGAAATACTCTTTGCTTAACTGATATACAGTGCATTGAAAAAATATTCATAACCCCTTGAAATTTTCCACATTTTGTCATGTTACAACCAAAAACGTAAATGTATTTTATTGGGATTTTATGTGATAGACCAACACAAAGTGGCACATAATTGTGAAGTGGAAGGAAAATAAATGGTTTAAATTTTTTTTACAAATAAATATGTGAAAAGTTTGGCGTGCATTTGTATTAAGCCCCAGTCAGGCCTGGGCTCAGACCTTCTTTCTCGGAGCAGGCCGCTTAGCTGTCGGTTAATTGCCAAGCTCTGATCTTTCCACAGTGACTCAACTGGTGATGATATCCTGCTCGTCAGTCCTGCTGGTTACTTAAGCTGTTCAGTCCAGATCCTTTCTGCCTTCGCCAACATATCAAGAGACACTCTTCTGTATTCCTGTTAAGACTTGCTTGGCTGACGTCCCTTCTGGTTCCGGATCCTACTTGCTGTTCCACTACACAGATTCTCCGGTTTCCTGATCTCCTGGTCTGTTCTGAAGTACGCTGATCCCTGGCTTCGCGACATCCTGGCTTGTCTGATTATCCGTTCCAGTTACCGAACTCTGGCTATATTTTGACCACGTTTGCTCTGTTTACCTTTTACCATTATTATTATACAGTGTGCTTTTTACTGCACTTCTGTCTCAGTCCGATTCATAGTTCCTGACAGCCCACCTAAGTCAACACTTTGTAGAAACAACTGTCTTTTTGGGTACGTCTCTACCAGCTTTGCACATCTAGGAGTGAAATTTTTGCCCATTCTTTGCAAAATAGCTCAAGCTTTGTCAGATTGGATGGAGAGCGTCTAAATAGCAATTTTCAAGTCTTGCCACAGATGCTACATTGGATTTAGGTCTGGACTTTGACTGGGCCATTCTAACACATGAATATGCTTTGATCTAAACCATTCCATTGCAGTTCTGGCTGTATGTTTGGGGTCGTTGTCCTGCTGGAAGTTGAACCTCCGCCCCAGTCTCAAGTCTTTTGCAGACTAACAGGTTTTCTTCCAAGATGATCGCCCTGTATTTGGCTTCATCCATCAACTCTGACCAGATTCCCTGCTGATGAAAAGCATCCCCATAACATGATGCTGCCACCACCATGTTTCACGGTGGGGATGGTGTATTCAGGGTGATGTGCAGTTAGTTTTCCGTCACATACAGCATTTAGCTTTTAGGCCAAAAAATTCAATTTTGGTGTCATCTGACCAGAGCACCTTCTTCCACATGTTTGCCGTGTCCCCCACATGGCTTCTCGCAAACTGGAAACGGTTCTTGCCACTCTTCAATAAAGGCCAGATTTGTGGAGTGCACGACTAATAATTGTCCTGTGTACAGATTCTCCCACCTGAGCTGTGAATCTCTGCAGCTTTCCAGTATCGATAATGGATTGAACAGTGCTCCGTGAGATGTTCAAAGCTTGGGATATTTTTTTTACAACCTAACCCTGCTTTAAACTTCTCCACAACTTTATCCCTAACCTGTCTGGTGTGTTCCTTGGCCTTCATGATGCTGTTTGTTCACTAAGGTTCTCTAACAAACCTTGAGGGCTTCACAGAACAGCTGCATTTATACTGAGATTAAAATTACACAGAAGGTGGACTCTATTTACTAATTAGGTGACTTCTGAAGGCAATTGGTTCCACTAGATTTTAGTTAGGGATATCAAAGTAAAGGGGGCTGAACACAAACGCACGCCACACTTATCAGATAATTATTTGTAAAACATTTTGAAAGCAATTAATCATTTTCCTTCCACCTCCCAATTATGTGTCACTTTGTGTTGATCTATCACATAAAATCCCAATAAAATACATTTACATTTTTGGTTGTAACATGACAAAATGTGGAAAATTTAAAGAGGCATGAATACTTTTTCATGGCACTGCATGTATACTCATATTATACTATAGGGTGTGGGCAAGGATGGCAAACTGTAATAACTAATATTTTATTTAAAAAAATGTTATATTGTATGTACCAATGGTGGCCAGGATGTTATGCATTTTATGGATCCTATGATCAACTTTTAGATGAATTTAAATAAAAGCAGAAGTAGTTAAATGATAACACAGACAGACATCACTAAAATGGCAGACCGTGGTCTAGATCCAGACGGAGTCACAGTCCCATCCGGACTGCCGCGGTCACACAGCTTCTTTCCCTCAGCCTCCTTTGCTGCCATTGTCAGAGCACAGCAGAGAGCAAGAGGCTGGGCAGTTCTAGACAGATGGCAGGAGGCACAGCAGCACTGGACAGAGTGGGAGTGGAAGCTGCCGGAGTTACCTTTTCATATTAAGCGGATTATCGGTTACAAGGAGCTCCCTGCATCCTAGCAACCAACTGACTGCTTGTTAACTTCACCTCCATCCATTGCTGCTGTGCCTCCCACTCTCGATCCTGGATAACCATGTAAGGTAGGCGAGTGAAGGGGGGGTTGAGGACATGGCTGGGAGGGATGATGCGAGCGGGGGAACTGTGATGTGAAGTGGGGGACTGAGGACACTGATGTAGGATTGCTAATTTGAAATAAGAGAAGGGGGGCTGTAACGTGAAGGATCTCATTTATCGCACAACTATGTGATTCAGGCCTTTACCGGAAGAAAAAAAATAAAAAATAAAAAATTACTGATCGGACCTCTGTGAATTTTAATTCAAATACCCCAGTAATAGTAGATGTTTCCTGATAGACGAGGGCACCTTAACACGTCCCATTTATCTTTGGTCTTTTACCCTTTGTATTGTAAGGGATGCGGGTGTCAAAATGGTGCAACTCCAGCAACCTGCACTTATAAGCATAAAAGTACAGAGATGAGAACTGTACCAAAAGCAAGTTGTATAAAAACTTTCCATTCCTTTTTTTTTTATTTTTTTAACCATTTTAAAAAGGTAATAGGATCCCAACTCTCCCATGCCCTGTATCAAGATTTAAAGGGCTACAACATTAATGTCACTTTCAGAATATAGAAAAACTTCCAGTACTACAAAAACAAAAGACAACGACTCTGTCCTTTACACAAATTGTCTTAAGCTAAATTGCAGGCGTACTTTTGAGGCAAAATGCCATAAATAGAAATTCTGTAATCTAATTCTGTAATCTAACAATCAGGTGACAGTTATATTCAGAAAACATTTCATAAATAATAAATACCCATAGCAATAGCGGTTTTTCCTGTGCCAGGTTGTCCAGCTATTAATACTGCTCGTCCTGCTATTTTCCCTTCTTTGATCATCTCCAATATAACACCAGCGGCTCTCCGAGCTGCCAGCTGCCCCACCATGCCTTGTGATACCTGCAGAGACAATGAGCTTATGAACCACATTCTGCTACAGATTAAACACAAAACCAAAGCTAAAAATTGTACACATAGGCTATTATCATTTAACTGTAATTTGCAGGTCATCTCTACTATGGAGAAGTTATGTAAAACAGTGTTATAAGAGCCCTTTCACAACATCCAAGCACATTACCATGCAGCTGCTGGTGTGCGCGGTTAACCCTTTTTGTTTTTGTAAGTTTCTTACAATGTTCATAAAATACTCATTCATCATTATGCAGTGCACTGTGAACTGAATTAATAGGACATAAGGCAAAATTGCCTTGTCTATGCATTAAGACCATATGGTGTGAATGGCCCGTACAAATTGGAAGCCGCAAATTATAATTAATTACTCATCCAAACATTTCCTTTTGTAGGTTTGGCTAGTGCGCATTGCTGAAACTCTAAAATATATAAAAATTAAAGATAGCTCTTTTTGAGATAAACAAACAGTCCATAGGGCAGATGCTAGTTACATGGCTGCCATGCTGATGCTTTAGTATTTCTTACCACTACCACCTAAGCAAACATACAGGTAAAAATTTGCAATCTTACTTTACATTTCCTGATTTGTGTACTTGCTCTTGGTGAAAGCCAGAAGGTTAGAAAAACAGCCAGCAAAATCCACTTTTAGAAGTTCAACAATGGCATCCATTTAAAAAAGGTTTACTCTGAAGTGAACGTACAAGCTTTACCCCACAGTTGCTTATACTACCTATCCGTTTTTACCCAGGGTAGTGAAGTAGTTCTGCCCTTTTCACACAGCTGTCCAATCAGGTCCGTCTGTCAGTTTTTCACGTGGATCTGATCGGTCACTGCCTTGTCCTCTATGGAGCGGCGGCTGTCAGCGGACACACGTCTGTTGACACTAGCCACCATGCAATCCGATCCGCTAAAAACAGACAAATGGTGGTCCTATTTTCCATCCGTCCAGCGGATTGGATAGAAAACAAACTGTTCATTTCCATCTGATTGCCCCATAAAAGGAGAGGGGGACAGAATCAGCTCTGCACAGCGGAGCTGAGCGGACACGGACCTGTCATCCGCCTGCTTAACGGGGTTCAGCGAAGAGATCCCCCGCTGAGCAAGCGGATTCTGCATAGCAGAGGCACCTGTGTGAAAGGGGCCTATAGACTCAATGGGGAAGATTTACTAAAACTTGTACACACAGAACCTGGTGCAAGTGTACATAGTAACCAATCAGCTTTGGAGGTTTGAGGCTGGGTTCACACTGGTGCGACACGACAGCCATCCTACTTTGGATCCGACTTTGCCCTGTGACATGAAGCCGGCATGTGTCCGACTTGGATCCCCGCCAATGCCCGGCACTGTTTGGTATGAATCTTCAGGGGGAACTCTGCGCCAAATTTTGAATAAAAAACCGGCATGTGTTCCCCCTCCAAGAGCATACCAGGCCCTTGGGTAAGGGGCACTCCCTACGCCGAAAAAACGGCATAGGGGTCCCCCCAAATCCATACCAGACCCTTATCCGAGCACGCAGCCCGGCTGGACAGGAATGGGGGTGGGGACGAGCGAGCGCCCCCCCCCCCCCCCCGAACCGTACCAGGCCGCATGCCCTCAACATGGGCGGTTGGTGCCTTGGGGGAGAGCACCTTGTCCCCATGTTGATGAGGACAAGGGCCTCTTCCCGACAACCCTGGCCGTTGGTTGTCGGGGTCTGCGGGCGGAGGGCTTATCGGAATCTGGAAGTCCCCTTAAATAAGGGGGCCCCCAGATCCCGGCCCCCCACCCTATGTGAATGAGTATGGGGTACATGGTACCCCTACCCATTCACCTAGGGAAAAGTGTCAATAAAAAAAAAAACACACTACACAGGTTTCAAGATTAATTTATTGGGCAGCTCCGGTATCTTCTTCCGACTTCGGGGGGGGGAGGGGGTGTCTTCTTTCGACTTCTCCCGGTGTTCCGCCTCTTCTCCCGGGCCCCGCCGCTATCTTCTTCCAGCTCTATTGCCAGCGAGGGGCCCGGTCTGCTGCCGCTGTCTTGTCGCCGCTGTCTCGCCGCTTCTTCTCTTCATCTCTTCTTCCGATGTTGACACGATGCTCTCTCCGGCTAGAATGCTCTCTGTGCGCTCTGCTCTGACTTATATAGGCGGTGACCCCGCCCCCTTATGCCGTCACAGTCCCTGGGCATGCTGGGACTGACGGCATAAGGGGGCGTGGTCATTGGGTGATGACCACGCCCCCTAAAACGTCACAGTCCCAGCATACCCAGGGACTGTGACGGCATAAGGGGGCGGGGTCACCGCCTATATAAGTCAAAGCGGAGCGCCCAGAGTGCATTCCAGCCCCAGGGAGCGTCGTGTCAACATCAGGAGAAGAGGGCAGAAGATTGAAGACCGGGCACCGGGCTCCTCCGCTTTAGTAAAAGAGCAGAAAATAGCGGAGGAGCCCGGCAGAAGATCCGGAGAGCGCGGAGAAGAACCGGAGGGACCCCCGAAGAGAAGAAGGCAGCAGACCGGGCTCCTCTGCTATAGCAAAAGAGCGGCAAAAGAGCAGAAGATAGCAGAGGAGCCCGGCAGAAGACCCGGAGAGCACGGAGAAGAACCGGAGAGACCCCCGAAGTCGGAAGAAGACCCCCGGAGCTGTCTAATAAATTACTTTAAAAATCTGTGTAGTTTTTTTTTTTGTAATTGACACTTTTTCCCTAGGTGAATGGGTAGGGGTACGATGTACCCCATACTCATTCACATAGGGTGGGGGGCCGGGATCTGGGGGCCCCCTTATTAAAGGGGGGCTCCCAGATTCCGATAAGCCTCTCGCCCGCAGACCCCGACAACCAACGGCCAGGGCTGTCGGGAAGAGGCCCTTGTCCTCATCAACATGGGGACAAGGTGCTTTGGGGTGGGGGGGCCCGCAGAGCGCCCCTCTCCCCCAAGGCACCAATCCCCCCCATGTTGAGGGCATGCGGCTTGGTACGGTTCAGGGGGGGGGGGGGGGGGGGGCGCTTGCTCGTCCCCACCCCCATTACTGTCCAGCCGGGCTGCGTGCTCGGATAAGGGTCTGGTATGGATTGGGGGGGACCCCCACGCCGTTTTTTTCGGCGTAGGGGGTTCCCCTTAAGGTCCATACCAGACCTAAGGGCCTGGTATGCTCTTGGGGGGGAACCCATGCCGGTTTTTTATTTAAAATTTGGCGCGGAGTTCCTCCTCAAGATCATCTGAGCACAAGTCGCTTGCCAAAGTCGGATCATGCAAGACGGCGATCCGACTTTGATCCGACTTCAATGATAGTCAATAGGCTGAAGTAGGATCAAAGTCGGATCAAAGTAGTACAGGGAGCATTTCTAAAGTCGGAACGACTTGTGTCGGACCAGTTAGGACGGCTCCCATAGGGAGACATTGGATTTCACACGTCATGCGACATGAGCTCCCAATGTCGGAGCGTTTGTCGGACCAGTGTGAACCCAGCCTTATTGTCAAAGGTTAATTGCATAAGCTGAAGTCAGATGCTGATTGGTTACTATGCACACCTGCGCCAGATTTAGTAAATCTCCCCCAATGCTTCCAGAAAAGTAGAATCCATAGGCAGGGTTGATGCTTAGCAATGGCAGCGCTGAGAACTAGAACTGTCACAAGGGGATGGAGACAGACCTGTGCAAGCTTATATCATGACCTGGAGCTTAATCACTTGTCTACCAAGGTAGATTTATAAATAGCAAACTGTTGCATTTTACTGCATAAGAGTGCATGTCAAGCAGAAATCCCATTCTGTCCTGTGTGGCTGGTTCTCATCTATGCACTGCAGCTTAGTGTGTTTTGGAAAATAAATGCCCAAGGGCCCATTTATATGTACACACGTATGGTGCCATAAGCACAGTAATGCACACGGAATGGTGTGAATTTACTGTATGCTTCATGAGAAAGATAAAAAAAAAAAGGTATTATGACACACATTGTTTGTCATAAGAAGGCTTCACTATGTTAAACACTTAAAATATTATACATTCCCTTTTAAAGAGCCACTCTATAATCAGTATCCATTTAACGGTCACTGCTATAATAAGCCATTTACTAAGGATTTGGCATATAATAATTACCGGTCGGGGTTCCAGTGCATCATCCAGTCCAAGACCTCGGATATGAGAATGAGCACCTAAGGAGAAAAAAATGTTTTATCTCAGGATGTAACCTTAATAAGAATCTGCTAACACAAAAAAAAAACACAAATTTGCTATTATAAAAGTGTACATGCTCCTCCAGGAGCCAATATGTACGTTCTTTTTTTTTTTTTTTTTTACACGTTAAAATCTTTGTGCCCTGGGCTCTCTAAAACGGAATCAAATGCAAGTTTCAGGTTGCAAGGGTGCATTTTTTCTTATGGGAAATACACATTCAGGTCCACAATTTAGAACGTCAGCGAACACAGATGGGCATTGTGGACTGAGGCACTTTTAGACAGTTTGGTGCTAGCATGTTGCTGAATGCAAGTACATGCTCAGCCGTAAGGCTCAATGCAGTCATTTATACTTGTCCTGTGTGGATCGCACATGCCATGTCCAAAACACAGGCAAGATGTAACTTCAATGAAACATACTGCTTGCCTGGAGCTTAGTGAAGGTTGCCTTAGTTAAGGCACGTACAAGTGGATCATTTGATGGGTGTTAAATTGAATGCAAGGCAGTGTGTACAGCTGGTAGAAGTGGAAAAAACATGAACATGCATCCTACCTAAAGACCAGTGTACCTAAAACTAGCCATTCACGCTTTGATTTCTCTTCATCACCCCCGGGCTTAATGAGAAAAATAATTTGATGCCTCCATCTTTGGTAAACAGCACAGATTGACGTATTGCCCTTGCCAAGTATGTTCTGACAGCCAGAACCCACAGCTGGGAGAACGGAGGATTATTTAATAAAAGACTTGTCAAAAACTGTCTACTGTATTTTTCAACACTACTTTTTTCTTTAGTGAATGGGTAGGGGTACAATGTACCCCATACTCATTCACATGGGGGGGGTGGAATCTGGGGGCCCCCTTGTTAAAGGGGGCTTCCAGATTCCGATAAGCCCCCCGCCCGCAAACCCTGACAACCACCGGTCAAGGGTTGTCAGGAAGAGGCCCTTGTCCCCATCAACATGGCTGCAAGGTGCTTTGGGGTGGGGGGCGCAGAGACCCCCCTGCTTCAAAACACCCACCCCCCCACGTTCAGGGCATGCGGCTTGGTATGGTTCAGGAGGGGGCGCTCGCTCGTCCGCTCCCTTTCCTGACCTGCATGCTCAGATAAGGGTCTGGTATGGATTTCCCGCGCTATTTTTTTTTTAAATCTTGGTGTGTGGGGTCCCCTCCGAATCCATACTAGACCCAAGGGCCTGGTATGGACCTGGTATGGATTTTTTTTTAGCCGGCAATTCTTTTTTTGTTTACATTCAGTGGGAAGCCCGCTGACAACTGATGACTCATCTATTGTTAAGCACGCGGCGGCGGCTGGCTTCCCGGCCCCCTCCTTAGCAATCAGCTATATACAGTGTAAAAAAAAAAATAAACAAAGATGCAAATCGTGGTAAAAATGCGGTACTTGCGTTTTGGATGCAGGTCCAAAAAAAAAAAAAAAATGCAAATCGCAGTAAAACGAATATCCAAAAATGCGGCAAGCACCACAAAAAGCATGGCAGAAACTCTCAAAAGCAACATGCATAGATGTGAATCAAGCCTAATACAGGAGGGATCAGAGAGCCCTGCATAATTACAAAGAAAAAAAAAGAAAAAAAGCCCACCTTTCAGACACTGCCCTGATCACCAAATACAGAATGGGTTACAACATTCACATATTTTATGTAAAACACAGATTAACTGATATACAGCATTTTGACCATTATAAACACTAATTGCAGTAAATAAAAATTTACATTTTACTAACACTGGCCTAGTATAAGCTAAGTGCAACTTCCTGACGGCTCTTGTTACTAGGGAAGCCGTTTGCTGTTTGTTAGTTTCTGTGGAAACCATTCAGCTCCAACAAAAAGGAGATCATCATCAAGAACTACAATAGCTTAACACACAAAATCTCATAGGAGTTATCCGATAGCATTACCTGGGGAATTAAAAAAAGTAATTGCTCAAAAAATAAAAATGTCAATACCACACAGAGAAAACACTATAAACAAATTTAGAAGGTTTACCAATTCTCTCAATTCTGGTGACATCTCTTACTTCTGGCACCTTGGTCTAGAAAAAAAACAAACAAAAATAAAATAAGTGCTTAAGCCACAAACAAAACAAAAATGCCTGAAGGGTTTTTTTGTTTTAATTTTTTAGGCTTCTCTTATTTTCCTCTGGTGATCTGGCAAGTAAGTCTTTTGTTTTTGAACAGAACAAGCTCTCCTGTATAAGTTTAAAGTGTTGAGACAAACCATTCACTACTGGCAGTGGTACTTACAATGGTTAGCTTTTATTTATTCAAATAAAACCTTTATCCTTAAAGTGGATTTCCATCCACTTTTTAAACTAGATCTTAAAGGAAAGCCTACCTCTCCACCACTAGTTTTTGGCTATTGATTTTTTTTTTTTTGTTATTGCTCCTTCCTACCTTTATTGAAGAACCTTGTGTACTTCTGCCCGAGCATCACCACGGCCCAGGGCGTTGTCATTTCCTGCTGCTCGCCCACTGCCTTCTGGGACCTGTGTGTCCCAGCAGATGACAGGGCCATTCAAGAAGCGCCGCGCGACTCGCATATGGGCAGTAGGAAACTGGAGGTGAAGCCTCCACTGCCGGTTTCCCTTACTTAAAATGGTGGCGGCTGCACTCGATCCGATGGATGGATCGGCCTCAGGGGACCGACATTGCGGGCTCCCTGAACAGGTAAGTGTCCTTATTAAAAGTCAGCAGCTACAGTGTTTGTAGCTGCTGACTTAAAAAAAAAAAAATTCCGGGTTAAACACCGCTTTAAAGAAAAAAATAACTGTTGCTGTAACTGCTTATTTAACTTCAGTGTGAGCTAGAGCTTTCCTTCAATTTGTTAGTGTAATTAAATCTGCTAGTACACATCACTCCCAACCCCCCAGACTGACAATGCTGCTGTCCAAAGAGACCCCTGTGCTTCTTCATCCAGAGTGGAGGAACTCTATGGGGATATTGAGACATGCGCCTAAATCTCTCTCCCTTTCACCTTTTTGGATCATGCTCCAGAGGTTAGACAGGCAGCAAGGAAGCGATGTGACACCTCCTCACTGCCTGTTTTAATGGCATTTTTGCAGAGAAACACGCTGCAACCAGCGCTCCCCCATTGACTTTAATGTGTAGCATTCAGCGGGTTTTCCTCCCACCAATCGCTACAAGTTGGATCAAATTTGCCGCAGGCATTGAGCATTGCGGTCACGGCATATAAACACAGCCAGTTGTCCCTGGAGCAGGTGAATCAATTGAAAGTTTTCCCCTAACCTTTTGGGAGAACTCTATTTTTTTTTATTCCCCTTACTTCATTTTTTGATGTCAACAGTCATGGGAACACAGCAATAAAATCTTGACAGAAGATTAAATGGCTAAAGACACACTTTATAAATGAACTCGGGTATGGATATTTTATACATTATATTGGCCTAAGCTGGTCCAATGTAACTATGTATATACCACACCTGACAATGCCCCAGGAAGCTTGAAATCACTCAAGTGGACACCACTACTCCAGTCATCTCCACTTGATTCTGGGTTCTGCGCTGCATTGTAAAACACAGGAGGTCAGACAATGAGCACGGGTGTCATTCAGAGAATGTTTTGCATCTGCTGAATGTAGCATTTTCTGATTAGACGAAGTGGAGTGTGTGACATCACCGCCCCGCCTTTCCACCTCATCCAGTCAGAAAACAATTTGTGTTCAGTCAAAAAATTCAAAGTAATCTCTGAATGGCAACCATGCTGAGCAGCCAACCTCCTGTCTGTGTTCAGTAAGCAGAAGTACAGCTGTTCAGCACAGGACCCAGAAGCATTGAGATCACTGTAATAGCAATGTCTACTTCAGAGACTTCCAAGAGGCATCAGCCAGTTATGACATATAGACATAGTTCCATCCATACCTGTGGCTCTCCTTTAATATAACAGAAAACCAGCAGAAAAACATTGCTTGCTTTTTAGTCCTTTAAGATGCCAGTAACTAGCCTAAAGTACATATATTTATCTCCTCGCCACATCGGAATTCCAGGAAGTGGGTTGTGTAGTAACACAGTTGGTTATCCCATAGAGAGGACAGAGCCCCTGATCCAATTAGACACTTTGAAGAATTCCTTATCACAACATGTCACCCCATATAGGATCCCTCTACATAAACCAGGTACCCCCGCAAGCATACTCTTCCTTCACAGTATTATTTCACATGTTGGCAGCCATACACATAAATGCTTGCAGGACTTTTGGTGCGCTTTTGGAAAACGCACCAAACTGCCTGATCTAATAGAAATCCATAAGAAACGCAGAGCAGCGTGAAATCGGCTGAAATGGACTTTCAGCTCACCACCCCACAATCTCAATTTCCTTCAGATCTACCAACTGCAATGTAGTACAAGGGCCTTTCTGATCAGAGAATTTTGCCAGACCCTCATTTCACATGGCTTTGATAAATCTGACAGTACAGTCATTGTATAATACAATCAATTTTAGATTTAACAAGATGATGTAATGTGAGAACCTACCTAATCTATCCAGACAGGTCTTTGTACATAGAGTAGTTGATGGTAGATCTAAGGCCCCATTTACACCTGCGTGTTCCCAGAAACACCCCAAAACTCAGCTAGCAGGAACACGCCAGAACGCCCGCTACAAAAAAGATGTCTCACCCCCCAAAACAGGTACAGGAGCTGCTTTGGTGCACACAGGGCCAGCTAATTAGGCCCATTCACACGTTCCCAGAAACTTACCAAAACACGCATCGCACTGGTGGGGTCATTATTCCCTAATAGCACCCCAGATGCGTCTAGCAGACATGCAAAAACCCCAGTACTAAAATGCATAAGGCTCACCGCCCAAAACAGATACAAGAGCCACTTTAGTACGTTTGTTGCACATAGGGCGGCCCCTTAAAGTGAAAACCTATGCTGGCACTCAGGTGGGGATGAGGCCTTAAGGTGAGATGAGCATGATACATTCACCATCACCAATGACAACAAACCGTTACCCCTAGCAACCAAAACAGCTTCATCTGCCATTTCATTGCTCAGTGTGATTGCTAATGGAATGGACTCATAGATCAGATGAAATATCAGTCTTGAGTTTGCAGTCCATCCCCTGAGAAGACAGATCCGGCCCATGAGATGTGAGGGATCGCACTGCATTTCATTCATTCCCAATATAGCCAGCTAGCATGGAAAGTCCGCACTGTCCTCTCACCATAATCTTCCCCTCCATGTATGTGACCTATTCCCCTGCACACAGCGCCCTCCCGGGCCCCATGTCATCCCCCGGCCTCTGTGTGTCTCTTACCGCCATGGTTGCCATGCTGCCGCTTCTTCCCACTACACACACTCACTGTGCAACACAGATACTCCGCCGGGTAGGAACCAAACCCCAGCCTAAAGGTTCCGGAGCTGTGTGACTGCAAATCCCCGCCCACCAGGGGAGGGAACAGTGTAACCGTCTTTAGAGAAAGTTCCCCCGGTGTTCTGCCATATAGTGTCCTCGTATCAGATAGTGTCCGCCTCGTACTGCGCAGGCGCAGCGCCTGCGCAGTACGGAGGAGCAGGAGATGCCGAAAATGCCCGAAGTTGATCAGCTGACCATCAGCTGTACACGGCGCTTGGGCACCTGTTAGCGATGGCAGTGTAAGAGGGCCCCTCGCGGGCTCGCTTCGCTCGCCACGCTTCGGGCACGGCCTCGCTGCGCTCGGCAAATATTTATTCTAACTCTATGTCCACTTGGATAGTAGGGAATGATCCTGGACATAGGGTAAGAATAAATGCGCAGGCGCCGTGTACAGCTGACGATCAGCTGTTGAACTTCAGAGACTTTCGGCGTCTCTTTTGTCCTCCGTACTGCGCCTGCGCAGTACAGGGAGGACACTATATGATAGGGGACTGAATTCGATAAGACACCGGCGGATAAGGACCCCCCTGTACTGCGCAGGCGCAGCGCAGTACAGAACGACTAGGAGTCGCCGAAAATGAAAACCTTCAATCAGCTGTACACGGCGCCTGCGCCCTGGGTCCAGGTTCAAGCCCCACCATCCAAGTGGACCTAGAGGGAGAATAAAAAAGTGCCGAGCGAAGCGCGAGGGGCCCTCTTACAGGCGCCGTGTACAGCTGATTTCTATTGTATTCAGCTTCGGCTATTTCCGCCGGCTCCTACTGCGCCTGCGCAGTAGAGGGGGGTCCTTATCCGCCGAGGGGAACTTTCTCGGCAGAACAATGGCTGAACTTCTGACCGGAGACAAATAATCCTGACTGCAATACCAGACACGACCAGCAGGTGTCACCAACCAGTGTCAATTGGCTACCTGCAATGCGTGAGTCACCAACTTCGTACAAGTATTCAGATGGTGGCTTCTGACGTGACTTCCACATTCCTCATCCACATGTTTCCTCAGGATCAATGACTCAGCTATCACTGAAACCAGAGGTTCCCTATACCAGCCCAGCTTCCAGTATTTTCACTAATAGACGCCCCTGGATGTATTTTAAACCAGAACTAAACCCAAAACAGAAAGCTGTCATATTTGCTTGTGCTCTCAACCAATCTGTGTAAACCATCAAATGGCTGGTCTAATAACTGATCAAATGTGCAGCATCATGGCAGTTATAGATCAAACAGAGGCCAAGATGGCAGCTTCCAAGGCTGAAAAAGATAGGAGGGTTTAGTTCTGCTTTAACGGCTTCTCAAAACAGTTACATTCAAAGTGTGCCATGAATATTAACTGTCACCTTCTGTCAGATCTCAACCCATTTGTCAAGCCATCAAATGGCTGGTGTCATTCCTGATCCCATGTGCAGCATCATGGCAACTGCAGATCAAAGGCCAAAATGGCAGCTTCCATGGCTGTAAAGGATAGGAGGGTTTAGTTCCACTTTAAATTAGAATTCCAGCTTACACCTAAGGCCTCATGTACACTGCTGCTGGTAAACGGACGTTTAGGAGCAGATGAGCATTTTTTTCAGCTGCTCCTGAACTCTCCTCTGTTATCTTATCAGTACATGTACACAGGGTCGTTTCCAGTCATTTCTAGGCAGTTGAGTTTAGAAGCATTTTTTGGAAAGCAAAAAAATGCATTCAGGACGTATGTTCAGAGGCATTTGAAACGCCAAATGCCTGTAACAGCTTGTAAACGCATATAAACGTGGTAACTCGCTTTTAGCCGTGTTCGTTTACAGGCGTTTTTAATTTTTGACTATTTAAAAAAAAAAACACTTCTAAACGCAAACACAGCATGGAAAAGCGGCAAAACTAATGTTTTTAAACATCGGTTACTATCTGTCAAGTTACATCTGTCAAGTTTAAACAACAGTTACAATCTGTCAAGTTAAATCGTTCAGGAGTGTTTGCAAAAAGGCCCGTGTACATTAAGACCCCTTTCACACTGAGGCGTTTGTCAGGCACGTTTGGGCTAAAAATATCGCCTGTAAAGTGCCTGAAAAACGGCTCCCCTGCAGTCTCAGACCCCTTTCACACTGCCAGTGTGCCAGCCTGTATAGCGCCTGAAAAAAGCGGCTGCTTTCACTCCAGTGTGAAAGAGTGCTTTCACACTGGAGCGGTGCGCTGGCAGGGCATCACAAAAAGTCCTGCCAGCAGCTTCTTTGGAGCGGTGAAGAAGCGGTGAACTCACCGCTCCTCCACCGCTGCTACCCATTGAAATCAATGGGGCAGCGCTGCGATACCGGCGGCGTTTTGCGGGCGGATTTAACACCTTTTCGGCCACTAACGGGGAGTTAAAACCGCCCCGCTAGCGGCCGAATAGCGCAGCTAAAAATAGCGCCGCTTTACCGCTGATGCCCCCTGCAACTTGGTGTGAAACGGCTCTTAGTGTGAAAGCCCGAGTGCCTTCACACTGAGGTGATGCACTGGCAGGACGTTAAAAAAACTCCTTCAAGCAGCATCTTTGAAGCGGTGAAGGAGCAGTGTATACACCACTCCTCCACCGCTCTTCCCCATTGAACTGAATAGGCAGCGCTGCTGCAGCGGCGCTTTGCGGGTGGTTTTAACCTTTTTTTGGCCGCTAGCTGGGGTTTAAAGCACCCCGCTAGTGGCAGAAAACCTCTGCAAAATCAACGGTACCGCCAACGCCTCGGTGTGAATGCACCCTAAGTCTTACTAGCCTTAAATATGTCCCCTCCCCCATTCTGCTACCTATGCTGACTAACGTGTGTAAAAAAGATGTGTTTCCTTCCCTTTTTTCAGCCCACTCCAGTCTGGTCATGTGATCCCCTGTGTCAGCCAGTGGCGGCTGCAGAAGAGAAGAGAGAGCTCTGGAGAATGGTTGGTAAAGCCTGGAGCGGTGATTTCTGGCTGCAGCTCATTGGTTGCATGGGCTGATCGAACACAAAGCCCCGTTCAAGAGGAATTGATTACCAGGTTGACTCCTCTCGAATGGGATTTGGCTGGCCCCTGGCTGAACCAGCTGAATTTTAATCGATCTATGGCCAGCATTACTGAGAATAAAGCAAAATTCTCTCTGGGCATATTATAAAATCTAGGCTGAAACAATAGTCTTCAGAGACACAGCCATGTTGTATAATAAACCTGAAGAAAGGACAGATCAGATTCCAGAGATTGCTGGATGACTCTGCTGAATGAATGTATGGTATATGTTACACAGTTGGGGATAATAATTGTTTTACGATTTATTACCATTAATATTTATTTGAGTTCCGTATGTTTCATTTAACATACAGTATAGAGGAGAGTTCACATTATATATAACAGTGATCACAATGTATAAATTGATTTTGTGGGTCTAGCACTGCACTCATCTTGATTCATTTTTACATTGATTTTTTTCCACCCTACTTGGGCTGATTGGTGTAATCTGCCCAAAACCCAGTGTGCCCCTATCTTCCTGTTTGGGTTTACAACACTGCCTTTTCTGCACTGAAATCCCAACCAGCATTGTCAGCCATATCTGCTGGACCACAGAACTCTGCCTAGTGCCTACCTACCAAATAGACTGATTTACTAAAGATGTTGAGAATATTCACTCTAGATTCTAAATATTCTGTTATCCAAACATAAAAAAAACACATTTTTGTTCTTATGTGCAGAGGAAAGCATTTAATGGGAACTTCTTGTTCACATGATTGGATGATTGAAGTGAATTGTCACACATTAAATTAGTAAAACAGCTTAATTGTGTGTAAGTAATCAGTTTTTGGAAGATGTAGTTCTGGGGTAGTATCTACATCACTAGGAATTAGTGATTCCTAGTGATTCCACCTCTGTACCCCCCATCCATAGCCACCTCTGTACCCCCCCATCCACAGCCACCTCTGTACCCCCCATCCACAGCCACCTTTGTACCCCCCAATCCACAGCCACCTCTGTACCCCCCCATATATGGCCACCTCTGTACCCCCCCATCCACAGCCACCTCTGTACCCCAATCTGCAGCCACCTCTGTACCCCCCCCCATCCGCAGTCACCTCTGTACCCACCATCCACACCCACCTCTGTACCCCCCCATCCACAACCACCTTTGTACCCCCCAATCCACAGCCACCTCTGTACCCCCCCATACATGGCCACCTCTGTACCCCCCCATTCACCTCTGTACCCCCCCATCCACAGCCACCTCTGTACCCCCATCTGCAGCCACCTCTGTACCCCCCATCTGCAGCCACCTCTGTACCCCCCCCATCCACAGCCACCTCTGTACCCCCATCTGCAGCCACCTCTGTACCCCCCCATCTGCAGCCACCTCTGTACCCACTATCCACAGCCACCTCTGTACCCCCCCATCCACAGCCACCTTTGTACCCCCCCAATCCACAGCCACCTCTGTACCCCCCCATCCACCTCTGTACCCACCATCCACAGCCACCTCTGTACCCCCCATCTGCAGCCACCTCTGTACCCCCCCATCCGCAGTCACCTCTGTACCCCCCCATCCGCAGTCACCTCTGTACCCCCTATACACAGCCACCTCTGTACCACCATCAACAGCCACCTCTGTACCCCCCATCCACAGCCACCTCTGTACCACCATCAACAGCCACCTTTATACCCTCCATCCACAGCCACCTCTGTACCACCATCAACAGCCACCTCTGTACCCTCCATCCACAGCCACCTCTGTACCCCCCATCCAAAGCCACCTCTGTACCACCATCCACAGCCACCTCTGTACCCCCCATCCACAGCCACCTCTGTACCACCATCCACAGCCACCTTTATACCCCCCCCCCCCATACACAGCCACCTCTGTACCCCCCTCATCCGCAGCCACCTCTTTATACTCCCCCTGTCCACAGTCACCTCTGTACCCCCCTCTATACCCCCCCCCCCCTTCATGCATTCACATACATTGAATCTGGCCCTTAAGTGGAAAAAGGTTTCTGACCCCTGCCTTAGAGTAACAGGCGACTCCAGCCGCATGAACAATCTATTCATTCACACAACCAGAGTACTTGTGTGAATGAGTTCTTATGGCTCCTTCCCATGAGGTTGGGTGGTAAAATCCTATGGTTTTACTGCCCACCAACTGCTACCCACTTTAGCAACAGAGGCAGTGGATAGGGGTGTACACGTGCCATGGCCACAATGCTTTGCTTCACAGCTATGGCAGAAATTATACCCCTGTTGAACAAGACTCATTCAAGTGAATAGAGCTGCTCTGCAAGTGCCCTGTGTTGCACACTAGTGCAAGGTTAGAGCAGGTGGTGAAGAGAAGATATGCCTCTTTACTGCATGTCAAATGCTCTCTGAAGAGCAATCCAAATGCTGACGCTCTTCAGAGAGAAAAAGACATGTGAACAAGTCCTTCGTTTTTTAGAATATTATTTTTTGTACTTTTTTTGTATTTATTTATATTGTTAACTTTTTTATCTGCCCCCTTGGTGGGTGGGGTTGGTGAAAATATTTTGAGACAGAGAAAGGAAATGAGGACATAGATTCCTCAGTTCCTTTTTTCTGCAGCCTTGGCTGCACAGATGAATGAATAGGAAGCGCTCAGAGGTTTCCTGTTCATTCACAAACTGAAGCATAGTCAACACTGTTGACTATGCTTCATTGATGAATGAACACAGTAAGCAATCTGTACCAATCGCTCACTGTGTTAATTCGGGAAAGGAAGGGGCCAGTAAATATGGCATATTTTCAGCCCCCCCCCCCTCATCCTAAAATTACCCCACTGTATGCCCTCAGCAGCTGCCACCAGGGGAGAGAGGAGGAAAACTGGAAGCACTGCCAGGGAAAGGCCTGGACATCAGGTGAAAAGAGGCCCCAGCCAGCAGGGGGGTGAGGGTGATTAGAATGACGGGGGGTGCAAACACTAGAATATTCTCCTGCAGCGCAGCCAGAGGGAAAGGAGGAGAAGATGGCATGGTGCCACAAGAGGATCAGTGTCAGTTATAAGGTGCCCGTGCCCATGCCGTTCTTTTCTAATGATGTGGTCTGGGCCCAGTACAGGAGGGCTGGCTCTACTGCCTTATCACCGGTCTTGTGTGGAGCACCATTGCTCTTACAGTGCCCATCTATCTTGTGGCTGGAGAGAACTTTGACACTTAAATGTGTGCCGTGAATTACATCCTAGATAGCAAGGATAACTTGCCACAAATCTGTGGCAGTGTTGATTTGTAAGTCTGTTAACTTGCTGCACATTTTCACTGCCAAGTTGTACACTTGCAGAGCACTTGAAACACAAGTTCTAGTTGACACTTTTCCAATTTGTAGCAAATTTGCGCTGGCAAGTCTCTGGCCAGATCAAAGTTGCAGTGGTGAGTCTACAGCAAGAGCTCTGCAAGTCTACAGCATGAAAATTCAGTCACAGTGACCCCTGTGGTGGGATGACTATTGCACAACATGACTGAACCACTTTCAGAATGTTTGCAAAGAATCTGGAGTGATGCAATGAATGAAAACTTGCTGCAATTGTGCATCAAACTTGTGAAGCCTGGAAAGTTTAGCAATAGCTTAGCAAGTCATTTTCAAACTTGCAGCACAATTGCTTGCTGTCTGGGATAGACATCATCTCTCTCAGTAAAGTCTATGGTAGGTCTGGTAACACAGGTGAACGGGTGGAGGGATCTCAGACATGAGCATACAGGGGGCCACCCCATTGGAATTAGAGGAGTCTGGTAGCAATTGCTAAGGCCCCTTTCACACTGGAGCGGTTTTCAGGCGGTATTGCGCTAAAAATACCGCCTGAAAACCTCCCCTAAACAGCCTCCGCTGTTTATTCAGTGTGAAAGCCCGAGGGCTTTCACACTGAAGCGGTGCGCTCGCAGGACGGTAAAAAAAGTCCTGCGAGCCGCTTCTTTGGAGCGGGGAAGGAGCGGTGTATTCACCGCTCCTAAACCGCTCCTGCCCATTGAAATCAATGGGACAGCGTGGTTATACCGCGGTAATACCGCGGCTATAGCCGCGCTGTACGAGCGGATTTAACCCTTTTTCGGCCGCCAGTGGGGGTTAAAACCGAACCGCTAGCGGCCGAATACCACTGCAAGAACGACAGTACAGCAGCGCTAAAAATAGCGCTGTTGTACCGCCGACGCCCCCACCGCCCCAGTGTGAAAGGGGCCTAAGGGCTCCACATGACTAGGAAGAAATCTGACCTAGAGTTGTAAAGTGCCATCATCCCGGATTAAGACATTAACAGACAAATACCCTATGGCAGGGATATGCAATTAGCAGACCTCCAACTGTTGCAGAACTACAAGTCCCATGAGGCATAGCAAGACTCTGACAGCCACAAACATGACACCCAGAGGCAGAGCGTGATGGGACTTGTAGTGTTGAAACAGCTGGAGGTCCGCTAATTGCATATTGCTGCCCTATGGGATTGGGACTATGCAGGCACTTTATGATAGTCAAAATTATTTAAAAAGTAACATTTATTGATACAAAATTAAAAAATGTATCTGAAATTGTATATATGCCATAGAAGTAAATTAAGATCCTCAGTCCCTTGCAATTCCAGGGAGATTTTTGCAGCTCAGCATCTGGAGTTGGGGCAGATTGTCGGATGGTGGGCAACTTTCACGGTGGAGGCATCGGAACACTCCTTCCTCTTATGGTCTTAATATACAGCAGCATATATACGTGATACAATTTTTGTTGTGTTTCACTGACAGTTATTTGCGCTATTCTTCTGACATCTCTGAAGAAGAGTCCTCAAAACGCGTTAGTTATCATTATTGTACATGTACACATTTTCTTGTAACAACATTGTTATATCTGTACTTTTATGGCCGATTATGTGCAATTTCAGATACATGTTTTAACTTTTGTATCAATAAATGTTTTAAATCATTTTGACTATCATTAAGTGCCTACTGTCAGGGCTGGGCTCAGCCCTTCCTTCTCTGAGCTGGCCGCTCAGCTGTCGGCTAATTGCCAGCTCTTATCTCTCTCCACAGTTAACCAGCTGTTGTGGATCTGCTCATCAGTCCCGCCTACTTAAAGATCTCCAGCTCACTTCATTCCTGCCTTCGCCTTGGTCACATCACAAGAAACCATCTCCTGCCTTCCTGTTTAAAGACTGGCTTTGCTGACATCCCTTCTGGCTCCTTATCCTACTTGCTGTTGCTCTACTTGAATCCTTGACTTCTGGCCTGGCTGATTACCCGATCCGGTTACTGAACTCTGGCTGACTACGCTTACTCTATTTACCTTTTTATTTTTATTAATAAACAAGTGTGATTTTACTGTACTTCTGTCTCGGTCTGGTTCATGGTTTCTGACACCTACATAGTCCCAATCCCATAAGGTCTTTGTCTGTTAATGTCTTAATCCGGGATGATGGCACTATACAACTCTAGGTCAGATTTCTTCCTAGTCCTGTGATGGTGGAGGTCAGCTGTAACAGCTAGGCGTCTCCTAGCAACATCATGGGAGTTTTTCAGTCAGGCTTCATGAGATACATAAACAGCATACTCCTATAGCAAGGGTATTATTCCACTTTGGTAAAAGCTGCGCAGCTTGTTTTATCTACAGACACCCCTTTCCTACATAGGCAGTTTTAGTTAAAGGTGAACTATGCCTTTAACTGCTTAAGGACCGCCCCACGTACATTTACCTGTACTTGATTCTCGTCTTCAGCTCTGGGGCACACAACTGATTAGGCACAGCGGGAGCCAATCAGCGGGAGAGAGGCAGAATGGCGGTCTGCCAATGTAAACAAGTCAGACTGCTGTTCTGACAGAAAGGAAAATTGAGATCTCATGTTTCTGCTAAGCAGGAACATTGATCTCATTTTCCTTTAGTCAAATCACTCCCCCTACAGTTAGAAAACCCTCCCACACTTAACCCTTTGATTGCCCCTGATGTTAAAGGGGTTGTAAACCCTTGTGTTTTTTCACCTCAATGCATTCTATGCATTGAGGTGAAAAACCTTTTGCAGTGTAGCAGCCCACCCCAGTGCCCCCGTTTTACTTACCTGAACCCTCTTTTTCTCACGCTGGGGATGAGCACACCAGCTCTAGCCGGTGTCTCATGTCCTGATTGGCTAGATTGATAGCAGCATAGCCATTGGCTCCCACTGCCGTCAATCAAATCCAATGACGCGGGCGACAGGGCACGGGGCTGAGTCCAGCATTCGTGTCTGTGGACGCAAATGCTGGACTTGGGAGCGCGCCCACAAGGTAACCCCCTCGGGGAAGCGCTTCTCTGAGGGGGGGTTATCTGATGCGGGGAGGAGCTGCGAGAGCCGCCACGGGAGCCCAGAAGAGCAGGTATGGGGCCACTCTGTGCAAAACGAGCTGCACAGTGGCGGTAAGTATGATATGTATATATATAAAAAAAAAAAAAAAAAAAAATGAACCCTATCACTTTAACCCCTTCCCTACCAGTGTCATTTATACAGTGATCAGTGCATTTTTTTTTAGCACTGATCACTGTATTGGTGTCACCGATCCCCAAAAAGTGTCACTTAGTATCAGATTTGTCCGCCACAATATTGCAATCCTGCTAAAAATCACTGACTGCCTTCATTACTAGTAAAAAATGTATATATAAAAAAAAGTCCCTAAATCTATCCCATAGTTTGCAGACGCCATAACTTTTGTGTAAACCAATCAATATACGATTATTGGGATTTTTTTACCAGAAATATGTAGCAGAATACACACTGGCCTAAATTGATGAGGAAATGTGATTTTTTAATTTTTTTTTTTTTTATTGGATGTTTTAGAGCAGAAAGTAAAAAATACTGTTTTTTTTTTCAAAATTGACGCTCTTTTTTTATTTATAGCACAAAAAATAAAAACCGCAGAGGTGATCAAATACCACTAAAAGAAAGCTCTATTTGTGGAAAAAAAAGGACATGCGTTTTTTTTTGTGTATAGCATCGCACGATCGCACAATTGTCAAAGTAACGCAGTGCCATATCTCAAAAAATGGCCTGGTCATTAGGGGGTAAATCCTTCCTGGGGCTGAAGTGTTTAAACTCTCCCATGGCTGTTGAGATGCAGGGGAATGCCTACAATAGATGCCACCACACATTATCTCATGCTATAAATGACAATGGACCCTCTGACCTCAGGATCGATCAAGTTCACCTTACATGCACGTAGCACACGAGCTGTCCTGTCCATCTTATTGATTGACACCTCCTCAGCCAATCAGCTCTCTCCACCAGAGAGAGAGCACCAAAACCAACCCGCTCCCTCCTGGAGATCCGCTACTCCAATCAAATCCCCTCTGTATATACATGTGTTTCCATCCTCCAATCAGTGACAAGTCATACAAGAAATAAACGCGTATCATTTGATATTACTGCTCCATGTTGGTTGTGGGCAGAGGGGGGGTGTGTGTGAGGCAGCTGCGGCCCCGCCCCTCCTGAAGACTGGTTAGTTACATTGTAGCAGTTCCTCTGTCAGCGGTGTGGGGTCCGCAGTGGTGCTGGGGGAGGTCTGCACAGGAGCTGACACTTCAAGGACATTCATCCTTACTGTAACCTCTGTGGCTCCATCCATTAGCAGTTTGCAGGATGCCTCTGACTCGCAGCCTGTCAGTCACTTCCCTCACCGGGTTGGAGGACTGGGATGATGACCTGGACCTCGACAACACCGTCCTCTTCGAGGTGGCCTGGGAAGTGGCCAATAAAGGTGAGTGGATAGCAAAACGGTGTTATTGCTGGCAGGTCATCCACCATACAACACACACTGCAGTCACTGTCCATAGAGGATAATGGAGAGAGACAGAGAAGGTGATCATGGAGGATGATGGTGAGAGGGGGGCGATCATGGAGGATGATGGTGAGAGGGGGGCGATCATGGAGGATGATGGTGAGAGGGGGGCGATCAAGGAGGATGATGGTGAGAGGGGGGCGATCAAGGAGGATGATGGTGAGAGGGGGGCGATCAAGGAGGATGATGGTGAGAGGGGGGCGATCATGGAGGATAATGGGGGGGATAGGGGGCGATCATGGAGGATAATGGGGGGGATAGGGGGCGATCATGGAGGATAATGGGGGGGGGAGGGGGCGATCATGGAGGATAATGGGGGGGAGAGGGGGCGATCATGGAGGATAATGGGGAGAGGGGGCGATCATGGAGGATAATGGGGGAGAGAGGGGGTGATCATGGAGCATAATGGAGAGAGTGGGGCGATCATAGAGGATAATGGGGGGGGGGGGGAGGGGGTGATCATGGAGGATAATGGAGAGAGGGGGGCGATTGTGGAGGATAATGGGGTGAGAGGGGGGCGATTGTGGAGGATAATGGGGTGAGAGGGGGGCGATCGTGGAGGATAATGGGGTGAGAGGGGGGCGATCGTGGAGGATAATGGGGTGAGAGGGGGGCGATCATGGAGGATAATGGGGTGGAAGGGGGCGATCATGGAGGATAATAATGGGGGGGGGGGGAGAGGGGGCAATCATGGAGGATAATAATGGGGGGGGGGGAGAGGGGGCAATCATGGAGGATAATGGGGGGGGCGCGATCATGGAATATAATGGGGGGGGGGGGTGATCATGGAGGATGATACTCTCGTGAACTCGCATCTATTTGTGTATGGGCTCTTGTACATGAGCATGTACAATGTGCGTTCTGCCATATCTCTCCTGCCCATGTGCTGCATACAGCTGCCCGTGGACATGAATGACTATGCTTGGCTGTATTCGGGTTTATGCTGGTACATGCTTATATAACATACAGGTGTATTGCTTTGGTACTGGCTGTACGCAGGTCCTGGGCAGGGGAAATATGCCCACATTTGTGTTGTCAGGGCCGAATATTTGTATAAAGTCTTTACCTGTCTTTGCTTTGTACAGACTGGTGATGAATGTACATTACACCTGATATTTTAAAGTGGTTGTAAAGGCCTTTCCTCACTAAGCTTTGAAGAGTGAAACTTCAGGTCTCTGCCCCCCTTTTTTAACTCTCAGACAAACTTAAATTCAGCATAGAGCTGGCTCAGGAGCAAGTCCATGTGAGTGCCCCCATTGCAGCAGCTTAATATGGGAGCACTTGGTGAGGGGAGGGGCCAGGAGCACTGGCGGGGGAGAAGAGGAGGATCGGGCTGCTCTGTGTAAAACACTTGCACAGAGCAGGTAAGTATAACTTGTTTATTTTTATTTTTTTTTTATAAATTGTGAGCCTTTACAATTACTTTAAAGTGGTTGTAAAGGCAGAAGGTTTTTTTTTTTTTTTTTTTTTTTTTTTTTTTTTTTTTTTTTATCTTAATGCATTCTTCTGTGTGCAGCAGCCGCCGCCCCAGCAGCCCCTAATACTTACCTGAGCCCGTCTCTATCCAGCGATGTCCACAAGTGCATCTGCCAATCCGGGACTCTCCCTCCTGATTGGCGGAGACACAGCAGCAACATCATTGGCTCCCGCTGCTGTCAACGTTGGTTAGCCAATCAGGAGAGAGAGGGGGTGGGGCCAAACTGGCACTGTTTGCTGTGGGGGCACACAACAGGAGGGAGGGGCCAGGAGAGCCGAAGAAGAGTATCGGGGCTGCTCTGTGCAAAACCACTACACAGAGCAGGTAAAGTATAACACGTTTGTTAATTTAAACACAAAAAAATGAGACTTTAGTATCACTTTAACTTTTGCATTCCCGTACAAGTCTATAGGAGTGCAAAACACACTTGAAGCAGGAGGCAAGAAGAAATAAATAAGCACAAGGAACATTGCGCTACCAGCAACTCCATTCATAGAAAAGCGGTACTTGGCTTCTATGAATGAAACATAATCTATGAATGGAGAACAGGAAGATGATTAATAGGCCTGCCTCCTTCATTTAGAGATCGCATTTCTTTTATAGAAACTATAGTACAGCTTCTATGAATGGGGCTGGGGGAGACATAAAGAGTGGTCATAGTTGGGCACTCTTGAGTCAGTTCTTTTAACCCCCTCTGCTTCCGAAGATTAAAGTGGCAGAGGTGGTGAGGGCATAAGAGGAGGAAGATTTCACCTAAATCAGGACGCAGCAGTACAGGGAACACATCACATTGATTGTGAGTAGGGATGAGCCCGATGTTAAGGTCAAACATAAGTTCGACTTGAAAATCGGGTGTTCGCCGAAGAGCGAACATTATGGGGCGTTCACAGAAAATTAGAGCCCCGCGGAACGCCCCATAATGATAATTATATTAGTGATAATATAATATATCAATTTGTGCAGCCTATATCTACAGTGCATTCGGTGGTGTACAGTTTTTATTACACTTCTGGTGGTGTACACAGTTTAAAATACAGTGCAGCCGTTGTACAGTTTCTAATACAGTGCAGGCGGTGTACACAGTATCTAATGCAGTGTGTACAGTTTCTACTACTTTTCTGGTGGTGTACACAATACAGTGCAGCTGTTGTACAGTTGCTAATACAGTGCAGGCGGTGTACACAGTATCTAATACAGTGTGTACAGTTTCTAATAAACTTCAGGCGGTGTACACAGTATCTAATACAGTGTAGTGTGGGGTTGAAAAAAAAAAATGCATTGTGTCCGGAAGGCCACCAAGGAGAGGCAGACGCTCACAGGCCACTAAAAGAGGGCAAGCAGCCTCAGTGTCTACAGTCAACAGTGGTGGTCGTGGACATGGTGCATCCTCTGCAGGTGGCTGAGGGGAACGCTTGTCCTTTTTTTTTTTTTTTTTTTTCTGCTGCTGGCCGTGAGCATGTAGAAGAGTTGGTGGAGTGGATAACAAAGCCGTCCTCATCCTCTGTCACCCGGGCTCAGAGTAGTTTGCCTTCCATCGCAGCTGCCAAAGCAGCCTATTCCATCGGCTCCTTGTCCACAGTCACTCCTTCTGTAGCCCCACCATCATGCACCGAGGATTTCCCAGAATTATTCGACCACAGTGTCAGGTACACGCTGCTGGAGGATGTGCAGTGATTTAAAGGCTCTGAAGTTGGTTCCCAGGTTGAGGAAGGGAGTAACATGAGCCTAGAGAGGGGGTGCCCAAGTAGGACAAGAAACTGGCAGTCATGTTCCCCCAGCTGCAGCATACTGCCAAGTTTGCTCCAGTGACGAGGAGGGAGGGGAAGATGAGGTCACTGACTTTACTTAGGTGCCTGAGAGAAGAGAGGAGGAGGCACAACTCCAATGAGGCAGGATGTCTTCTAGGGGGCATCTTAAGGGCATCCACCCTATTGCATCATACTGCAGAGCTCTGCAGGTGCAGTGCGCTGCTGACTCCCCGCTGACTTTTAAAAGTACCTTGGTGTGGGCCTTTTTTCGACAGATGTGCAGAAGATCGCACCGTTGCTGTTTGCAACCTATGTCTGAAGCGGATTAATCGTGGCCAGAACAGCAGCTGCTTGGGCACCACGTGCTTGACCAGACATATGACGACCTGCCATGCAGTCTGTTGGCAGCAGCACTTAAAAAGACCCACATCTAAGAAAAAGGCAGTATGATGGACTCACCCGGGACAGCGGCTTTTGGAGGGGACTTAATGCTGTCCTCTTGCCTACTGATTATGGGCCCTGAATTTTGGGTGAACAGCGCTCTTTGTGACATGTATGCCTGGAGACCCTTGAGGTGGTGTTACTTTTGGATTCAGGTCCATGTCCCCCCAAGACACACAGACTCTGGGAACCCTGTATATGCTATATTAGAAATAGTGCCTGATTCATACTGTTGGGACACATACTGTTATTAGATGCTGATGTCATCAACTCCAGCCTCCTGTCTCTCTGTTGTCTGCTATAATGTAAATAAGTCTAGTATGGCTTCTAAGAGTCTTTCACCCATTGTTGTTTGTGCTAATTAACCCTGCAATTGTATGAAGGAGTTCTGTGTTGATATTTATGATAAGTTGTATTGTATAGTCAGTGAGCTAGAAGATGGCAAGTCTACCCTGAAAGGTCCTATCTCTAAGTCACCAAGTCTGGGTAAATGATTAGATAATTAGCTCATGTTAATTGGGTTTCTGGTTACAGTTTATATTGTCAGCCTGCTGTATCGTCTCAAATAAATCAGTTCAGTCCATGTTCAGAAACCAAATGAGTATTGTGTTGATTGTGGTTGTCAGCGGTTGGAATATCTGATATCTATATTCAGACTGGGAAGAAGCGGTATATGACGAAAGCACTCATGTGGAGTGTGGGACGTTTCGTTACAGGCGGACCTTCCTTGCTCCTTATCTTGGATCTGCAACCCTACTATAACTCCAGTCCTCTCAAAAACCTGCACTGAGCGGAATGAAGGTATAGCAATAGGTGTCCCAAGTACTTACAGCCAACCTGCTAGCAGTACTCCATCATCTGATTTTAGCAGGCAAATTTCCCTACCCCAGTTGTTGAACCATAAAAAAAGAAATTTGGTCCCAGCCATCAACATGCTCAGCGTCTAAATGCTAGCTTGGCCAAATTGCTAGTACTGCAACTGCTGCCTTTTCAGCTGGTAGGCTCTGCCCCCTTTCGTGAATTTGTGGAATGTGCTGTACCTCAGTGGCAGGTTCCAAAATGCCATTTCTTTTCACGTAAGGCCGTTCCGGCTCTCTACCGGCATGTGGAAGGCAATGTTTTGGCCTTGTTGGACAGGGCGGTCAGCAGTAAGGTTCATATTACTGCTGACTCGTGGTCCAGCAGGCATGGGCAGGGACGTTACCTTTCCTTCACGGCGCACTGCTGGCAGCTAGGAAGGATGCAGGTCAAGGTTCAGTGTTGTTGGAGCTTGTTCCACCACCACGCCTCCAAAATGCTAGTGGTGATTCTGCCACAACTCTCTCCTCCACCCCCTCCTCTTCTTCTTCTTCTATAGCCTCTTCTGCAGATTTGTCCTCTGAACCAGCGGTGCTACACAAGCAGTCAGGCTAAAAGATGCTATGCGGTGCTTGAGTTGGTCTGCCTAGGGGACAGGAGCCACACTGGGGCAGAGATTCTGTCAGCTCTGCGGGGGGCAGGTTCAGAGGTGGTTGACACCACGCCAGCTTCAGCCAGGAATGGTTGTATGCGACAATGGCACCGACCTTCTCTTCGCCCTCCGACAGGGACACTTGACCCATGTTCCATGTTTGGCACATGTCCTGAATTTGGTGGTGCAGCAGTTCTTGAGCAGGTACCCAGTCTTACAAGATCTCCTGAGGCATGCCAGAAAAGTCTTTGGTCATTTCCGCCGGTCATACAATGCCGGTGCTCGGCTGGCTGACAGTCAAAGGGAATGCAACCTGCCCATCAACCGCCTCATTTGTTACATGCCCACCAGGTGGAACTCGACGTAGGGCTGGGAGATATTCCACAAAAAAAATCTGCGATTTTCTTAAAAAAAAAAAAATCTATTCACGGTTCGACTCGAGTTTTTAAAATTTTTTTGGACAGCACGCCGGTCCTGAAGAGCTGCGGTCAGGAGTTTTTAGGCGAGGCCGCGGCTTCGGCCTAGTCCCCAGCGTCCGGCCTCGTGGACTAGGCCGAAGCTTCTCAGGACTGCCTGCAAAAGGACACTAGAATTTGTGGTATCAAGGAGAGGGATCGTTACTGACTGACAACCCTTCTTGATCCACGTTACAAGGGTAAGGTTGCAGAACTCATCCTGCCTTTGCAGAGGGAACAGAGGATGAAACCTCTTCAGGAGGCCTTAAAGGTTTGTGCAACGCATTTCCAGACCCTGGGAGGTTACAATTTCCTGGTCCTGGACAACATGTTGCTGAGTCTTCGTTCAGTCAGAGGAAGAGCGGTGGAGAAGGTGACTGGCTGACCGATGCCTTTAAACAATTTTTCAGCCCTCAGCACCAGCGTCTGCATTACATGGTGCCGGAATATCTAGAGGCAAGAGCAGACTTTGAGATCTTTCCAACAGAGCATTCACTGGGTTACTGGGTCTTGAGGATGGACTACTGGCCAGAACTTGCTCAATATGCAATTAAGCTACTGGCCTGTCCTGCATCCAACGTGCTTTCTGAACGCACATTCAGTGCTGCTGGAGGGTTTGTAACAGATCAAAGAGTGAGCCTGTCCACAGACTCCGTTGATAGGCTCACATTAATAAAAAATGTTTCAGTCTTGGATCAGCAGCTATCAAGCACTTGATGCTGATGTAACTGATTGAATTTGCTATGGATGTGGGATCCCTTGAAGACTGCCTATGCTGACTATTTTATTCCTCCTCAATCTTGATGATGCTAGCTTCCAACAATATTTTTGGTTTAGGGCACCACCACCACCACTACCCAAGGCCCAATTTTTCTGCCCCTGTTCAACAGGGACATGTAATTACATTTCTTGATATAATATTTCACAACAGGGCCTGTTCCTGTGCCCAACAAGAGTAACTGTGAGGGCTTACAGTGTTCTGGTACAACCAACCCCTAAGACCCAGTTTTCTGCAGAATATATAGGGCAAGCCTTATAGTGTGTGTGTATATACTGCTGTTCAGAGTATATAGTGGCTGGTGGACCCCCACGGCATTTAAAAAAAATATTGGGTCCGGGGTTCCCCTTAATATCCATACCAGACCCGAAGGGCCAGGTATGGATTTTGGGGGTGATATCCACGCCATTTTTTTTTTTTTTTTTTAATTTTTGGGGTTTTTTTTTTTATCTATATTGCCGGGATCCGACAATACATTACAGCTGCGAGCAGTTTTAAATGACATTTTTTCCTTTTAGAAATGTGATTTTGCTGTGGCACTGGTATAACCATGGGAAAGATGCGCTACTTTACAGGCATACTAAGAACACCCCCAGGCACGATATTTAAATGAATATTTCATATTTGTTTCACTTTAAGCATTATTTAAATCACTGCTCCCAAAAAACAGCCATTTTTAACTTTTTAACACAGGCTTTAAAGTGGTTGTAAAGGCAGAAGGTTTTTTTTTACATTTATGCATTCTTTGCTTTTAAAGTAAAAAACCTTCAATGATCAGCTCTGCCCCAACCTCTAAATACGTGCCTGAGCCAGCGCTGTGCCCGATAGCTCTCCATCGGGAGCCATTGGATGTCGATTGGCAGACATTTTTCGGTCATGCCCCTTCGACAAAAGCTGAACGTTCAGCTTCTGTTGGACTGGATGCTGTACACACGGGCCAAATGTTAGCTGGTTTATTTTGAACCGTCCGATATTGCTTGGTGTACCGGGTTTAAAAGTAGTGATAGCTCGGTCAACAAATGTCTCCTTATTGTGGAGACCACACAAGTATCCTATAGTAGTGATCACCCAAGCAGTGCACCACGTTTGTGTGGTTAGATGATGGTTTCTATTCTTAAGCCTCGTACACACTGCTAGCGCAGCCGGGGTGCCAACCAGCAGACCTTTTCAGTCATGCCTCTGTACAGACTCTGGCCAGGTTCTGTCTGCCCAGCTGCAGTACACATGGGCTGAATGACAGCCGGTTTCTATTGAAGCAGCTGATGCCGCCCGACATTCGCCCCGTGGGTATTAGTCATTGTAATGGCAAGATCAGGCTACTGAAAGGTCTTGTGAATGGAATGGGGTCCAGCATTGTAGGAGGTCCGATACAGCTCAGCTGGAAAATAATTTTATCTAGTCAAAAATAGTGTTTAGAAAGAGGTTTTAATTAACTGAAAGTATGAGTGACCAAAGAGTTCAAAAACCATATACAAAACAAATCTTATTGAAACACATTGTATCAAATTTCACTCACAATGGATAATGTGTTATATTATTATTGTGTCTTTGTTCTTATATATGATTTTTGGTCATTATTTTGCTTCTTTGTAGAAAATATCAATTTCATCAACCCCCTGAGCAAGACGATTGAAGTTGAAAGGCTTTAGGGTAGCGCTCACAAATTAGGGACTCCGTGGGTCCCCTCTAGTGGATAGATGTCTTTTTATGATAATTGTGTGATATTTGATTTTATATTGTGTTTTTCAAGTAATGGCTTTTGTTTGTTTTTGTTTGTTTTTTTATTATGCAAAAGTTGGAAACAAAAATTGATGTACTTTATTTTGTAAATAAATATTTTTGTGGTGCCTTAAAAGCCCCATCCATCTTCTAGGTTTTTGTATTTATATTGCATTTGGGAATGTGGCACCCCAAAAATTAAGTTGCATGGCTGATACAGTTAGGTCATCCAATGGGACACCAGGTCATGCCAACAGATGATGGAACTCACTCTGGGCACCCAGCAATAGGAAAGAATGTAAACCAAGATGAATGCTCCATGATAGGGACTCCACTAAAGATGACCTGTTCTAGGGCCTTGGTGATCTGTCCTGTCCAAGTCACTTCATTAGGTGCAGTTTTATTCTTTTATATTAGTTTCTGCTTTTATTGTAACCCGTCTACGTAAAGCTAAAGTTTTTTTTTTCTTAAAAATACTTTGACCTATTAAAGTATATTTAATTTTCTCTTTTTGTTTTAAAATGGCAATGGTAGTAGTGAACTTATAGAAAGGATAAGCAAATGTAGCTATTCCAGGCACCCAGGGGGCCCTAAAAGAGTTTTCTAGAGGGACCGCTCTACAGCACATATTTTGTGGTGCTTAACAAAGCAGTCTCCAGTCTAATGTCTCTCCCAGTCCCATGACTGACTATCCATAGTCTGCCCTGCCTGAAAGGACATTAGAGCACCCAGAGGAAATACACACTGACATGGGTTCAGCAGACAAATGCAAACTGGATTCTGATGGCCAGATAAACCAGGACTCCAGCCCTGGAAAACACTTAAATATATAGGTTGCGCTAATCAATCGTATTAGTGATTTGAATTGATTTAAAAACAGTCCACAAGTGATGTGATATATAATCCTGATGTCATTCCACACTATCCACCACCATAGTGATCGTTAAAACATCAGTGCATCCACCAACAGCTGAATGGCTCGCTTACCAGCTCCAATTGATCCCTCATTACAAGGTATCATATGAGCTTGTGACTTTAGCCCAGCCTAGGCCTTTTTCTGGGTCCGGATGGTCTCCTGCACAGGATCACCCCTTGGCACTGTATTAAATAACATGATTTCTCAAAAAAAACAAAAACGCTCCACATAGTGTAAAATCCTTTAAAGCGTATATTTAAATGTCAAAAAATGCACTTACAGCTGCCGCTGATAACATGTGCCTTTTTGTTTTTAGTGTATCAGCCAGTACACAAAACAAACCCATCCTTCTAGAGCACGTGTGGGATTGGTGACATCAGCACGTCGCTCCGCCCTATGCGTTTTGTCATAAGATGACGTCGTTGGGGACTGGACGATTTTCATTAGTGTAGAGTATTGCTGAGATATACTCTCCTAATCCACTGATCCTTTCCAGCGCAAGCCACTCCTGACACCCACTTCCTTCACCCACTTCACATTCTAGTGGTCATGTGTGGTGGACTGTACCTGACATCACGCCCATAGACCAGCTCTGGATGTGAGGATGGCAGGAATAGTCCACCACTGGAAAAAAATGTAATTGGAAGGTTACTGCTGTGGGGAAATTGGGGGGGAGGGGGGAGGGCAGAGAACTGAAGATTTAAATGGAGAGCAGCCACCAGCGCAAGGGTTACTTCTCATTCAGTGTAACCGCCAGCCCTTGTGCTGATGTAAAAAAAGGAATATGAACTAAAACATAAGCTGTAACAGTGGTGTCAATTTACTAAAACTGTAGAGTGCAAATTCTGGTGCAGCCGTGCATGGTAGCCAATCAGCTTCTAACTTCAGTTTGTTCAGTTAAGCTTTGACAAAAAAAAATGAAAGCTGATTGGTTTACTATGCAGATCTGCACCAGATTTTGCACTCTCCGGTTCTAGCAAATCAACCCCTACTGTCTTGCTAACATAAAGAACACCTGTCATGAGAGACATATGGGAGTGGTCATTGCTGGTCTCCTGATGAAAAATGCAAGCTGTCTGGCCTTGCCTATCATCATCAGCGCTTGAGTCACTGTCCGGGAACATACATCCAACCAATGAAAGTCACAATAAGATTTTCTCCTCTCTATAGCTGTTCTAGGTCAGAAAATATTGAAACCAAAGCAATGGTATGGCAGCTGGCAATTCTAGAAATAGAGGTCAGCAGTGTGTGTGTGTGTGTGTAATATATATATCCACCGCAAGAAATTATATATATATATATATATATATATATATATATATATATATATATATATATATATATATATATTTTTTTTTTTTTTTAAGCTAATCTCCTGCACACTGCTGGCTAATTGATCTAGTCAAAGCTTTCTGACACCTACCCAACAGTTTCCATATTAGAGCCCAGCTGCAGTTGGCGGAATTAACCAAGTTCTTGTCCAATGACAGCAAACACCCATCCTGCTGTCACATGTGCGCTCTGTTGATGGTGACTGAAGGAACATGTAGCTATGGATTGTTAAAAAAAAAAAGTGTACTGGTGTTGTGTGTTGTGTGTGTGTGTGTGTGTGTGTGTGTGGTGTGTTTTTTTTTTTTTTTTTTTTTTTTTTTATTGTAAGTAAGAATCCTAACCTGTAGTAGGGCTATGTAGACCTGCACTGCAAGGGTTAAAAGCTTGTTTATGTCTAGCAGACTTTGAAAAGCAGATTTACTTATCTGATCCTCTGCTCCAGCAGGCTCCTCTGTGCTGCTAGCTTGGTCTTGTCATCTTCTCTCCTGTACCATGGCGGTCTAATGTCTGTAACCGATGCAAAGCTTATAGACTTGACATTGTACGTGTAGACCCCGAGGACCAGTCCACAGCATGGGGGAGCACCATCTGCTAGGGCAGCAGAGGATTGGGTAAGTAAAAAGACAGAAGCAAGCTTTTAACCCTTTCAGTGCAGGCGCAGCCCCACCACCCACCATGGGGTTTACTGAGAAACATGTTTCCACCTGGTGCACTGTTGGTGGTTATAGCAAATACTGTACATAAAGGCTGGGCCTGGCCAAGGCGCAGTTCTGGATTTCTCCTTGGCAGGGTTATGCCGTCATGCAATGGGTTGGGTGTGTTGTATCATGTTCTGCTTCTACATGTAGTAGATGTTTCGCTGTACTCAGCAGGCACATGGCCAGAGAATTGCACACACAAGCCACATCCTCCATTCAGTAAGTGTCATCACCCAAAGTTTTAACAGCAGTATGGGGGCAGAAGAACATCATATACTGTATATGTCATTTCCAGAGAAGTTAGAGTATACAGTACTTTGAAAAAGTATTCATACCCCTTGAAATGTTGTCACGTTACAACCAGAAACGTAAATGTTTTTTTTTTTTCTTTTTTTGGGGGGATTTTATGTGATAGACCAACACAAAGTGGCTCATAATTGTGAAGTGGAAGGAAAATGATAAATGGTTTTCAACATATTTTTTACAAATATCTGAAAAGTGTGGCTTGTATTTGTTTTATCTGTGTTTTTTTTCCCCACTGGATAAATGCAGATAACAGCAATGACACGGAGAAGGAATAGTTTTCTATGTGTCATGTTCTGCGTTCCACAGATGTGCGTTAACATGCATGTATTTTACACACATGAGCACATACAAATGAATGTAAATGTTCCTGTATCGCACAACAATTGAGTTGTTCATTTGCTATTGGGGCAGACATGTGGGCTCACTCCTGAGCTAGGCTGTGTGCATCTAGGGCTAGGCCCTGCTCCCCACTCCCTTCTTAATGGTTTAGCCAGCGAGGAGAGACCGAGAGCTACTCTAGGGCACAGTGCTGTATCCAGATAAGGCTTAGGTAGGTATTTAGGGGGAACTAATCTTGGGAGGTTTATTTTTTTAACTTGATGTGGGGAATGCATTAAAGTGATACTAAAGTCTTGTTTTTGTTTTCTTTTTCTAAAATAACAAACATGTTATACTTGCCTGCTCTGTGCAGTGGTTTTGCACCCCAGATCCCTCTTCGGTGCTCCTGGCCCCTCCCCTCCTGTTGAGTGCCCCCACAGCAAGCAGCATGCTATGGGGGCACCTAAACCGAGCTGCAGCTCCGTGTGTGCATTCAGACACGCAGCTGCAGTTCGGCCCCGCCTCCTCTCTCTCCTGAGTGGCTAACTGACTTTGACAGCAACAGCCAATGGCGCCGCTACCGTGCCTCAGCCAATCAGGAGGGAGAGTCTCGCACGGCCGAGGCACTCATGGATATCGCTGGATAGAGAGGGGGCTCAGGTAAGTATTAGGGGGACTGAAGGGGCTGCTGCACAAAGAAGGCTTTTTATCCTAATGCATTCTTCTGCCTTTACAACCCCTTTAAGGCAGAGTTACACCCAAAAGTGGAACTTGCGCTTTAAGGACTCCTAACCCCCTGACATGCCACATTTGGCATGTCATTTTTTGCGGGGGGAATGGGTACCTAGTTTTGACAGGTACCCAGCTCCCACTTCTGCTTGCGCCGCCTAGGCGACTCGAGTAGAAGTTCTCTTCTCCCCTTCCCCCCTGCAATCTTCTGGTCCCAGAAGGTTGCTTGGCGATTCAGCACACGCAGTGCGTACCCGGCAGTGAGGCCGCAAGCTATCACAGCCGGGTGCCCACACTAGTGATGCCGAGGAGAGGGAGAGAACTGAGGCTTCGGGCGGCTGCATCGCGGGACAGGTGAGTGTGTATTTATTAAATGTCAGCAGCTACGCTTTTTGTACCTGCTGACTTTTTTAATAAACACAAACGGTTATAACTCCTCTTTGGTGAAAAAAATCTTTAGCCTTTACAACTTCTTTTAATATGTAATGTCAATATTTACAGTCCTGTATATGAAGGAAATGTAGTACTTCCTATTGCAGAAGAAAGACTCAAAAACCTTTAAAGCGTTGGTAAACCGTGGCTGTTGTAAAAAAAAAACAAAAAAAAACATGCAAGGCAATGGCATAATGTGCTAGTATGCATCGCATACTAGCACATTATGAAATGCTCACCTTGGAACTAAGCCCTTCCAGGGTTGTGCTGTCGCCGCTGAGAGGGCTGACATCTTTCCCCTGTCTTTCTTCCGGGTTCGCGCGCTGTGGCTATGTGATTGGACAGAGCCACGATGACGTCACTCCTGCACATGTGCAAGGGAGCCCTGGGTTCCAGCACGAAGCTCTCAAAGTTCGGCAAGGTATGCCAGACCTTCAGAGCGCATGTGCCGATGACATAACTGGCTGCATCCGGGGTGAATACCTCCTAAACGGTTCACGTTTAGGAGATATTAATCTTACCTACAGGTAAGCCTTATTATAGGCTTACCTGTAGGTAAAAATGACCAAGCGGGGTTTACTACCACTTTAAGCTCCATTCACATTAGCGTGTCTCCAAAGTCTCACGATTTCCAGAGTTTACTTCCTCCTTTTTAAGGGGATTTTTTTTTTTTAGCAGACATGTAGCAGAATACATTTTGGCCTAAATTCATGAAGAAATTTAGATTTTTTTTTTTTTTTTTGTTTTTTTTGTTTTTTTCAAAATTTTCCTCGTGTTTTATAGATTAAAAAAAAAAACAAAAAAAACAGTGGTGATTAAATACCACCAAAAGAAAGCTTGTGTGTGTGTGTGTGTGATAAAAAATATGTATTATATATGTCATTTGCGTACATTGCTGCATGACTGCACAATTGTCAGTTAAAGTAGCACAGTGCTGAATAGCAAAAAATGGCCTGGTCATGAAGGGGGTAAAATGTTCCAGAGGGCAAGTGGTAGATAGACAATGCATGTGGTAGAAAATATAGAAGACGCTTTTCCCACTGATAAGTGATACACAGTAGCTAAGACACAAAGTTTGCTTCATGCTGGAATGAGCACACGTCTGAGAAAAATAATCTGTCTATTCCTAAATTGCTGTTATAACCAAAAGCCCAGATGCCTCCCTCGCTGGCCCTTTTGATCCACTCTGTAAATGCAGTCTTCAGTATTTTCTCAGTGCCCGCCTTTTTCAGGACTAGATGGTGCTTACAGTGTCCCATACTGCCTGTATTCCAGTCTGTGCACATGTGCTGGGCTCCGTCATAGAGATTAATGGCTGGCCCCATCCAGTATGGTAGGGGCCTGGAAAAGTCATTGTTCACTATGGCAGAGTTCAGCACAGGTTTGGATACCAGGCTCCAGAAGTACAGGAACCCAGAAGGTGGTAACTACAGTAAATGGATGTCTCTGTGGTGAGAGGTCTGTAGATCTTTTTACTAAATTCGGGATGGTACATCAGTTCCCAGAAGTCAGACACAGAAAGGCAGAAGGAACAAATAAAAAACCCTAACAAAGGACATCTTCTACTCCAAGGGCCAAATAATTCATACAATGGATCCTGTCAGTGATCACAACTAGGATCTCTAGTGCAGGAAGACTGGAAGGTAACAGTTCTCGCACCAATCCAGCTCTTAAAAACTATGATCCATGATCAGAAGGTCGAATGGTTGAAAAGAGGTTTAGGTTTTTGCACTTCCAGTTCTTCCAATTTAAAGCTAACGTTTACGTTATGAAGTATGTCATGTTGTGTAGACCTCTGAAAAATCTTCGTTGTAGGAATGCCAGTCCTCTTCCTGGCTCTGAACATCTGTCATGGATCAATGGGGTTACCAGCTTCAGGCTCCTTCATTGATTAAAGTTCTTTCATTGCTTTTCTGGCAGTGAAAGCCACGTGTGAACGTGGGAGGGAATCCTGTGACTCATCATATGCTCACACATTCACAGACTGGGTTACAAGTAGTGATGAAAGAACTTCTCAGTGGAGGAGGAGATGCAGCTGAAATCAATAACTATAATTAATTACATTCTAATCTCCTTTTGTTCGGATTTTGGTCTTTTTTTGTTTTTTGTTTTTCTTCACTTGTGAGACTTGTCATGTGACTTTGGACATGACAAGTCGCAGCCCATTGTTTGCAATGGCACCTGTTCAGACTTGAAGTCGCAGTAATTTAGAAAAGGTGACTGCACTACTTTGGTGCAACCTTGGTTCAGAGAATGTAAGGTTGTATCAAAGGCGCTCCAAAGTCACGCTGGTGTAACTAGGTTTACAAGGTAACTAAACCTGTAACTAGATTTACAAACTCTTTAGGTGTATACTATTTTGGTTTGCATGAAAGCGCCCACAAACTATTGTGTGTGTTTGTTATATATTAGAATATTATTATTTTTTCTTTATACTAGTAATGGTGGTGATCAGGGACTTGTAGTGGGACTGTGATTAGTGTGTTGGGCAATCTGACACTAACATCAATAGTGACATTAATACAGTGATCATTGCTAATGCCATGCACTGTTACTGTACTAATGACACTGGTTGGGAAGGGGTTAATATCTAGGGGTGAACAGGTGGTTACTTGTGTGCCTAACAATGTGTGTATTACGTGCTACTTTTACTAAGCAGTCTTGTTGTTTTTTGTTTTTTTTTTCCCTGAAAAAAAAAAAAATCGCCTGCCAGTGTACAGAGCTCTGTGTTGTCTACCAACACAGATCTCTCCCGTGAGTGACGGACCCAATCAGTGAGTCTCGCCGATCAATCATCGGCCAGGACCCGCTGATCGTCTTGTGATTTATTACAGCACAAGATAGCGGCGGCCGGCGTGCACCTTACCTGGAAGTGGTGATTTGTACCAGATATGTGATCCAGCGCACATCGGCTGTCCTGCCGCAGTAGATGTACATGGGGTGGTCACTAAGCGGTTAATGCTGTCTGCCTAGGTTTAGCAATTTCTCATTATTGCTCTTCATTTGCTTCACTGCAGCACTAAAAATGTAGAATATTCTGTTGTTGAACCATTCCCATCCCTACCAGTCATTCAAGGTGCATTCCCCATAATTACTATCGACCAGTGGAAAGCTGGAGGAGGCTTTCTGTTAGTTTTCTATATATACCCAGAAGGAAAATTCCTTGTGTGTGTATATCGCTCTGTTGTGGTGTCTCTTGAAGTAACCCATAGGCCCGTGTATACTGCCTCTTGTACGGGGCTCATCTGTTGTAGTGCGTATAATTGGCTCTAGTCTAGATTATAGAGCTGAATGGCGAACCCTCCAGAGCAGCCTTTCTCAACCTCTTTATCACATAACCCTTTTCAGGTCATGGGGAGCCCTATCTAATACCTGAAGTTTACAGTACAATATGTGATCACTAGACTGTAGTACATTTTAAATACTACAAAAAGTAATATTGTTTACCTAACATGTCTGATGTTAGGGCAGATAATTTTTTACATCCTCCTGCTCTGTATAACCTTTTTAGTAATCTTAAATTAAAATTGATAACAAACTGTGGTGTCCTCTAACATTAGTGGTCAGTGTGGGTAGGAGGTCAACTTGCCATTGCTCACTGCTCAAGGTACCCTAAGAAACTTCCAGGAGGAACCCTAGCAGTGGCAGCCCGTCCAAGAGGGGGCGGCACCCCTAAATCTATGGCCGTCACCCTGTATTCATGCAACGGCCCCTTTCAGGATGCCGGGCACATGAATTGGGGTTGGTTTTTTGAAGCACCTGATTAGAGCTAGAGGCTCTAATAGGCTTCAAAATAGGGTGGGCTCGTGGCATAGAGCATTGCGCCATGGGCCCACCCAGGTGTTCCAACAGCGAATGAATATTCGCTGTTGCAACACTGATCCTCTTCCCAGCCAATCCAGAAGCGGGTCTGATACCATCACCCGATTGGCTGAAAGGACAGGCGATCCTATTGGACGCCTAGGGGAAGGGGAGGAGACGCACAGCGGAAGCGAGGAGGACACAGGAGCCACTGCCCCATGCCCGCTGCAGCCTGATGTCTGCTGATGCCTCGATCCCCGCCGCTGCCTAATGTGCCCGCCGCTTTTTGGTCAGTTAACGCTCCCCCCTCCCCATTGAAATGCATTGAAAGCAGCAAGAACACATCAATAACGCACCCGTGTTATGTTTTTGATGTGGTTTGAGTAACATGATCTATATAAAACGCCATAAGGACAGAAAAATCTGTGTTTTTTGGCATCTTTTTCCGCAAAGTGCCAAAAACACTGATGTTTTTCGGCCGCATCTCCTTCCTTTTATTTTTTTTTTGTTCACATGAGTTGCTTTAAGGCATTTTGTTCACTTTGATTGGGAAATTTAAAGCGGAGTTCCACTCAAAATGTGGAATTTCCACTCTAACTGCTTGCCGCAGCCATCGTCGTTATACGGTTGGCAGGTTGGCTCTCCTGCGCGAATCGCCGTAGCTATACGTCGGCTCGTGCAGGCACAGCGGCGGGCGCTCATAAACAAGGCGATTACCCGTTCTGACGGGACATGACAGAGATCTACTGTACCTAGTCATCAGGAATAGTGATCTATTATGTACCTGGCAGCCCATCCCCCCCCCCCCCTACAGTTAGAACACACCCAGGGAACACAGTTACCCCTTAATCGCCCCCTAGTATTAACCCCTTCCCTGCCAGTGTCATTTTTATAGCACTGATCAATTTAATAATGACACTGGTCCCCAAAAAGTGTAATTTGGGGTCAGATTTGTCCCACAGTCCCGCTAAAAATTGCAGATCGCCACCATTATTAGTAAAAACAATAAAAAACCAAATAAAAGTCCCTAAATCTATCCCATAGTTTGTAGACGTGATAACTTTTGTGCAAACCAATCAATATACGCCTATTGGGTTGTTATTTTTGGTAAAAAAAAAAAAAATGTAGGTAAAAAATTTGACCTGATAGCTTGTCTCCTCCAATCTTCTGGGACACGTCACAGGTCCCATAATATTGTCCGGCCATTCAGGATGCACAGCACGACACATGCATACGCAGTGTGCACCCGGCTGTGAAGCCACAAGCTGTCACAGCCGGGTGCCCACACTTGCAATGCCGGTGCCGAGGAGAGGGAGAGGACTGAGGTTTCAGGTGGCCACATCGCTGGATTGTGGGACAGGTGAGTGTGTGTTTATTAAAACTTTTAATAAACACAAACGGCTGGAAAGAGTCTTATGCCCCGTACACACAGTCGGATTTTCCGATGGAAAATGTCCGATCGGAGCGTGTTGTCGGAAATTCCGATCGTGTGTACACAAATCCGACGGACAAAGTGCCACGCATGCTCAGAATAAATAAAGAGATGAAAGCTATTGGCCACTGCCCCGTTTTATAGTCCCGACGTACATGTTTTACGTCACCGCGTTTAGAACGATCGGATTTTCCGACAACTTTGTGTGACCGTGTGTATGCAAGACAAGTTTGAGCCAACATCCGTCGGAAAAAATCCTAGGATTTTGTTGTCGGAATGTCCGAACAAAGTCCGACCGTGTGTACGCCCTAATACACACAAATAGGTCATGTACTAATTTTTTTTTTTTTTTTTTGTAAAGCAATACACCACACAGAGAACTCACATCTGAGGGTTGCTCTCCATTATAGCCATTTTGTATTCATTAACTGTACCCTGCATTACCGTACCTTATAATGCAGGATATAACATGAATTAACTTGCATTGAGAGGTGTAAATTAGCCCTAAAGTTCTTCTTTGTAGTCATACTCTGGCCTATTATGTCATCTTGACATCTGGTAAATGGCCATCTCGTTCTCTTACCTCTTATCACTAGGTTGTAAGTTACTATAGGTAGGACCTGTTCTCTAAAGCTGGCCATAGATGGTTCAAATCTTGGCTGGTTCAGCAGGGACCAGCCGAGATTCAAACCATGTATGGGCAAGCTAATTGTACGCATGTTGATCGATCTCTCAGCTTGGGTAAAACCAACCTGTCAGGTTTTTCATGCGATTATTGCCAGTGGCTATAGCCGCAAGCAATATGCACTGTATGTTCTCCCGCCAGGGACGGCTCCCCCCATTGCTGGCAATAGGGTGCGACCTGACAAATCTCATGTCAAGTCACAGCAGTGTGAAAGAGGGCTGAATTGTAGATGTTTGGTTTTTGTGTATTAAACACTTTGCCTTTTACACCTGTTCACCTCCTATGGACCAGAGCAGTTTTTCCATTTTTGCTATGCACATGTTTATTCAGAAGTAACTTTCTCATTACTAAAGATAACAAGGTAATGCATTGTGTCTGTTTGTTTGTTTTTTTTTCTTTCTTAGTAGTTTTTTTTTTTTTTTGACTTGCAACAATGATTTTTTTTTTTTTTTTTTTTTTTTTTTGCAATCCTTAGACCATATAATGCAACTAAACTAAACAAAGGCACGTTTGTCTTTTTTGAGCAGTATTAGTTTAAAAAACAAATAGTGTTACTGCACATAAAATGTGCACATTTTTGCTGTAATTTGCACTGTCGTGGGGAGCCGTTCCTGCTGGAAGAACACAGTGATCATTGCTAGCAACTTTAGCCGCTGGCAGCAGTAATCGCCTGCCAGAAATCCAACATGCTGCTTGTGCCCATATCGATCGATGGATTGACTTTGATACATTCAGCCTGCCCATACATGGTTCGAATCTTGTCCGGTTCCTGCTGAAGTGGCCAAAATTCAAAAACATCTATGGCCGACTTAAAGGAGTTGTAATGGCAGAAGAGTTTTTTTTTTTTTTTATCTCAATGCATTCTATGCATTAAGATCAAAAGCCTTCTGTGTGTAGCAGCCCCCTAATAATTACCTGAGCCCTATCTCTGTCCAGCGATATCAACAAGTCCCTCGGCCATCCAGGACTCTCCCTCCTGATTTGGGTAAGACGACTTCTTTTTTTTTTTTTTTTTTTTAACCACTTCCAGCCCAAGGATGTGATATAATCACACACATAGGTTGGACTCGATGGACTTCTTTCAACCTCCCCTACTATGTAGCGTCTTTGACTTTCAGTGAGGATATCTGAATGATGCCTGCAGCTGCAGGCATCATTCAGATATCATCTTTTTCTGCAAGCGATTCTGTGCACCATAAGAACAGTCAAAGCGGAAGTTCAACCGCTTGATCGTTCTTGTATCCGGCGGGAGGGGGACATCTTCCCCCCCGCTGCCCTCCGGTGCTTCTCTGGGCTCGCCCCTGCCATCGGCGGCCCAGAGAAAGAATCCACCGGCGCCAGCTGGTGATCAAGGAGATATCTGGTGACCAGATGGTGCCCAGTCATCTCTGTGACCGTCAGAGGCACAGGTGCGACGTTATGACGTCACGTCTGGTAGAGCTGCACAATTAATTGTTAAAAAATCTTGGTCTGGATTCAACCCCCCCGACGATCCCTATTGCAAAGTTTGCCATAACAAGTGGAGAGACTTATCTGCTCACTCAGCTGTCAAAAGAAAACAACTGGGCAGTCTGCCAAGTTTTTAACATGAAACATTGTAACTAACTCGTCCTTCTTAGATCAAAGGGATAAACTTTTGTGTGAAAAAAAAATCCAGGCAGTCTGACAAGTTTTTAACAACGTGTAAATGCAGGAATTTTAACCACTTAAAGTCTTTTTCTGAAATTAGTTTTTTAAGTTAAAATCAATATTTTTTTGCTAGAAAATGACTTGGAACCCCCAAACATTATATATATTTTAGCAGAGACTCTAGGGAATAAAATGTCAATTGCTGCAATATTTTATGTCACACGGTATTTGCCCAGCAGTCTTTCAAACACAATTTTTTTGGGGGGGGAAAAAAAACTAAACAGTAAAGTTAGCCCAATTTTTTTTTTTTTTTTTTGTGTGAATGTGAAAGATGATGCTACGCCACGAGAATCGTGATCTATCTTCTAAGCAAAAAAATCGTGAATGTCATTTTAGCCAGAATTGTGCAGCTCTACGTCCGGGCCACGGAAGTAAACCAAGCCCAGATCTTGGCTGGAAAGAAAGAGATCTGTCTTCCCCTTTTTTTTTTTTTTTTTATCTCAATTTTTCCAGCCTGGAGGGGAGATGTGTTGTCTTGTAGACCCCACATCTCTCCATAAAGAGGACCTGTCATGCACTATTCCTATTACAAGGGATGTTTACATTCCTTGTAATATGAATAAAAGTGATTTAAAAAAAAAAAAAAAAATTAAGAAAAAGTGTAAAAATGAAAGTAAAATAAACAATAAAAAAATGTAAAGCGCCCCTGTCCGCTCGCACACAGAAGCGACTGCACACATAAGTCCCGCCCACATATGCAAACACCGTTCAAATCACTCATTAGGAGTATCGCCCCGCACACTAGAGCAACAATTCTAGCACTAAACCTCCTCTGTAACTCTAAACTGGTAACCTGTAAAAAAAAATTAAAGTATCGCCTATGGAGATTTTTATGTACCATAGTTTTGCGTGACATGTTAGGTATCTATTTACTTAACATCGTCTTTCACATTATACAAAAAAATTGGGCTAATTTTACTGTTTTGTTATTGTTTAATTCATTAAACTGTTTTATTCCCACTTTTTCGCAAATACCGTAATAAATAAAGTAGCAACGACCGCCATTTTATTCCATAGGGTGTCTGCTAAAAAAAAACATATAATGTTTGGGGGTTCTGAGTAATTTTTGGGTGCAGCTCTGCTTTTAAGGGCTTTTGTAGACAGGTGTTTTTGCTTAAATCCTAGTACACAGGGGCCAATTGAAGGGCGGCATCGGGAGGTTCAATAGAAACCCGTCAACATTAGGCCCGTGTGTACTGCAGCCGGTCCAACAGAAGCCGGCCATTCGGAGTTGAGTCGAAGGGTCATGACTGAAAAAGGTCTGCTGACCAGTGAGTTCTGGCGGGGGGGCTGTCCCCTTGCCAGAACAAAATGGAACAGCTGGGGAGATCACTGTACTAATATTGGATTGTTAGTACAGTGGCTCTGACCTGAGCTGTCAGTTATTTGTTTTTTTTTTTCGTTTTAGCCTGCTAGGTTGAATGAAAAAAAAAAAAAAAAAAAAAACTTGGTGTGTACCAGGCTTAAAGCTGAACTCCGAGCACAAAAACTTTCATTAAAATACATTCTTCCATTGTCACAAAGGCTAAAAATCCACTTTGTGTCTACTAAACTCCTTTTCGAGCCCCATTACCTTTTTTAAAAAGTAGCAGTGACATCCTAACAGTGCTGTGGACGTGCTGCCTGTGCAGAGAGCAGGGTTGTGGGAGAGACCCAGCAGGCTCCACCTATTACAGGCTGCCATCTACACAATTTGTATATTTGTCTTGTTAAAGGCTTTTGTAGATCAGAAATGTTACTGAAAATGCACGTACAACACAAACCGTGCCCAAGTGCACCTAATCAGTAATATGCATCTGACAACTATGGAGCGTGTTGTGCCTTGGGAGGGGCTAGTATACATAATTATTAGTGATTTAAGCCTTGTAGCTGTATAAAGTAACAGATTTTTTTTTTTTTTTTACGACCTCCATAGTAATAGTTCTTGCTGTCCTCCTTTCTGTAGATAACTGTCATCTTCTCATAAATCCTTTGCTGATTGACTGGCAATGAGCCATAAGATGTAGTATACACAACCTGCATAAAAGAGTGGTAAGTTTTCTGACATAATGCGATCTCCCGAACTTTACGTGTCTAGAGTGACACACATTTAAGCCCAGAAACTTGGATAGGACAAGCACACTGCAACTTTAAAGAGATTAAGAGGTGTATGTGTGTGTGTGTGTAATAAATATATATATATATATATATATATATATATATATATATATATATATATATTATACATTTTCGCCATTTATTCCATCTTATTTTTTTCTTATTTTTTTTGCTATGTTGTCATTAAGCCGCATACTCAAATCTAACATTGTCCTCCTGTGTTCTGCTGTTTTAAGTGTTGAAGTCCGAGTCCCATGCCACCATCTTCCCCTCTGATGTCACTGGGAGCTGGCTGACTCTTCTAGGTTCTTGCAGCCAGCCCCTGATGAGACGAAGCAAGGTTTGCCCTTCCACGCTGTGTGTACCTGTTCTTCCTGCAGGCTCCAGAAGCAGCTGCATATCTTTCTTGCCTAACCAAGAATCCCAACCACAGCACTACTTGCCTGTAGTTTGCACGTTCTCCCTGTGTCTGTGTGGGTTTCTTCCAGGTATTCAGGTTTCCTCCCACACTCCAAAGACATGCTGGCTCCTTTCTAAATTGGCCCTACTATGTATATGTATGCATGTGAGTTTGGGACCTCAGATTGAAAGCTCCTTGAAGGCAGGGACTTATGTGAACGTACAATACGTATGTAAAGCGCTGTGTAAATTGTTGGTGCTATATAAATACCTGTAATAAATAATAATGGGGACGGGGCTGAAAAGGAAAAAAAAAAAGGTAGGCTTTGGACACAGCATGCCTTGGTCTGCCATTAACATATGGAGAGATTTAAAGGTCTGTCTTTATTGGCATGTAGTAGCGGTCTAAATTGGGTAGTAAATATCCTTGGCATCCATGATGCAGTAGAATAAACTTTCCCTTCTATGATCCTAGAGAGGTTGTGGCCAGTTTATGTATTGGAGGGGGTGCAGGCAGACACTGAGACCAGGGCTGCCCACTTTGCACATGTTCGGGCTAGTTTGTTTACTGCATCATAGATTTTCTATTACAGCATGAACCAGCATAGAAGGTAAACTAGCAATAAAATTATACTCACAGATGTGAATTAAAATAGTTTTATCAGCTACTCGTCTGTTGCCCTGTAAACCTAGGTACAACACACTCCAGAATACAGGGGGACCTCACCGGGGTCCTAACTGGCTGACACATTTTGAGGGCAACACCTTCTTCAGAGCCAAGTTTGGCTTTGATGATGATAGTGCTGCCTTTGAAACTCATCAGTTTGGCTCTGATGAAGAAGATGCTGCCTTTGAAACGCGTCAGTCATTTAGAACCCTGGCGAGTCCCCCTGTATTCTGGAGTGTGCCATAACTTGGATTACAGGGCTACAGACAAGTGTCTCAATAATGCAATTTTAATTCTCTTGTCTGAGTATAATTTGACTTTTTTTTTTTTTTTTTTTATTATTAAATGTTATGGGATAATGCACTAGGCTGGTGCATCCTCTTTTTGTTTGTTTCTTGTAGTAGCTAAGCAGTCTTACCTGGCCAAAGACCAAGCTCATTTATCCTTCTAGTAAAATGCAAAGTGCTGATCTGGGCTTGGTTACAGGTGTTACACAAGTCCCCTGGCTCCGATCATTCATTGTTGGGATGTAAGAAAGCTTTCCAGCATAATGTTTTACAATGGATTTCCTTGTGCACATGCAATAATCTAATTCCATTGCCTACCTACTGATTGTGATTAGACAGTGATAGAAGCAGCCATTCCACATACTGCTTTTAAACTGAATTACTGATCCTCTGCCTTGGACTCACAGCTGTGTCATTCATTCACAGAGTTCTGTGTATGAATGAACTACAAGTCCTGTTGGCCACTGTGGCAGCTTGTAGTTCACAATGAACTGCTAGAGCGCTGATGTGCTCCCTCGTAGTTCATCGATTCTTCCTACCCACTTGTCTGTATGGAGGTACGGGCAGACAGCTGTATTGAGTGTCTGCAGGAGCCTGACCTTGCACCCGCAATTCACTGATCATAGGTGCAATGCTTTGCAGGCTGCAGTGTAAAAAAAAAAACAAAATAAATAAAAATACACTTTTTTTTTTTTTTTTTTATCCGCAAAATCATGTGCATGTATTAATTTTTTTTAAATTAAGGTGAAAGCTTGGGATTGAAAGCTTTAGGGGAAGGGGGTAAGATAGGTGGCTGTCAAACTCCTTGTAGGCAACACAGGGTGCATTTGGAAGGTGCACGGGTGGCACAGTATAAAACTTTGGGGTGGGCAAGGATGCTGAAGGTTCTGTATTGCATTGTTATGGGAATAGCTGTAGTTGTAAGCTTACCCTGGCCTCTGAACCATCCCAGTTTAACGTATGAGGGGTGACAGGTACTCTTTAGGCTCCTAAGTACAGTTATTGGCAATGTTCACATTTCCTAAACATAGTGTCGCCACTTAGGACATTAGTAGTGTGCCAGCATGCCATGACCATCGTCCTCCCACCTACGTGTGAAGTGATCTAAAGACAGATGTATAGTATTTTACCCAGATCTCCTTTTTAATGTAGTAAAACCTGTTATTGTGGAAAATAATGCTATGTTTAGATTACAGAGGATGCTTTTCCACGGGCTGGTTCTGCTTTGCCTGGAATTTTACTCTAAATTACTGAACAGTTTATTCTTAGGAACTTGTGTGGAAAGCCCTCTGTTTAAATTTCCCTCACCCCTGCCTTGGCTTTTATAAGGAAGCCCATTTCCTAGTTTATTTTCTATTCTGGAAAAAAGTCTAGAAATGTGCAGCACTCCACGGTGAGTGGAAATCCAGCCAGGAAGAGAGATCTCACCATCTGGAATATAGGAAGCCAAGGGGGTAACTCATCAGAATCCACCATCATACTGAGAAGATCACTTTTGGATGAACGTTATAGTTATAACATTTTATATATATAAACGTTATAACTATAGCCCTATAACGTTAGTTTTTTTTTTCTTATGCTTTGTCATTATCCTGTGTATAGTAATGCTATCGCTGTGATAGGAATCATTTTCTAAGTAGAAGTGAATATTCTGACTCACACAGTAACACTGGGGCAGTTTGTATTGGCTTGTGCAATAACTGTCACAGCTGAAGTTGTAGTGATGTGACAGATCTTTAGCTGACATTTCTCCTGATGCCATCAGATGTTCTTGTCGTGTAGCACGCGTGATTCTGGCATATCACAGTTGTGATCTTTACAGCCTCCTATGCTGATCAGAACAGCTGAGTAATGTTGGCAGCATTAATCAAAGTACTAGACACAATTCCATTAATGTATAACTTTCTAAATGGGTTACTAATTACAAGAATTCCTATAGATCTGGAATGTTCAATATCTTCTGTTAGCTAGCCTTTCATAGTCTTATTTAAAGGGGAATTTTTTTTTTCAAAAAGTTAGAGCATACTTGGAGGTTTTCGTACTTAAGGCTGCATTCACACCTGAGCTTTTTTAGCTCATAAAACACTCGCAAAATCCCATTCATTTCAGTGGCACCTGTTCACATCTGACCGTTTTGTCACCTGAAGCAAAACGCCTGAAAAACGCCCTAAGCTCAAAAAAGAACATGAGCCTCTTTGGGGCAGATTACAGGCGTTTTTCTGCCTTTTACATTGGTGACCTGAACAAAATTGCGGTAAAAATGCATGACTTTAAAATGCTCAGGTGTGAATGCAGTCTAAAGCCCAACTCCAGGCAAGAACTTATGTTTTTTTTTTTTCCCCATCTTTCCCTCCCACCCCTCTCTCTGCCTTCAGGGGCCCCTAGCACCACATGTTAACTCTTGCCTGGTCCCCGTCACTTCCCTCAGTCTAACACCCATATTCTTTTGTGTCCTGAGATGGCCCCTCTGCTTGCCAGGCAATAGGAATGACCTATGTCATGCAGGCAGTGATGTGGACTCAGAAGAAGGAACCATCCAGGAACTAAACAGAAAGGAGAAGGACCCATCGCTGGATGATCTTGTGACTGCTGCTTATAGTGGAACTAAACCCTCCCATCTTTTACAGCCAAGGAAGCTGCCATCTTGCCGTGGTGCTGCACATGTAGTCAGTTAAGGCATGACGGTTTTTAAATGAGAGCTAATAAAAGCAGCTCTAACATTTATCACTCAAGCGTGCCTTGAATTTAAAGTGGAATTTCACTCTCTCAATCAACATTGACCATTTTTTGAATCCTTATACTGCTAGCATTAGTAATTAAATGGGAAAGTACTTTATATCATATTTACTTGTTTAAAGCCGTTTTTTACATTTCTGCAGTTTCTCCCTGGTTTGCAGGCCTAGGCAAATGATGTTCTACATCCCAGGAGTCTTTGGGGGGGGGGGAGTTTTCTCAGCTAAGCACACCCTTATGCATGCCTGAGCTAAGGGCAGATGGATTCCAGGAAGTAAGTGCTTCTTGAATCATCTGCCCTTACTCAACATGGCCACGGCCAGAAATGCCAGGGGGTGTTTTTCTCAGCCAAATAAAGCATGGAGACGGATGGATGGGTTATTTTGCTTTGAATATTAAAAATGAATTAAATAGCGTTTTGGTTTGTGGTGCTCAGACACAGTGTAGTTCTGCTTTAACTGTTTGGAAATTGTTAAATTGGTGGGTTTATTTTTTTTTTAACCTAGTGATCAGTGATAGATTATTGAAAATGAGATGTTGGTACCAGTGATAATTCAGATAAATATATACCAATATTTCTGGCTGCAAATTTTTTTTATTGAAAAATTGACGAGGGTATTATCAGTTGCCAGATGCTCCAGCACTTATAACTTCACTGTGTTTTAAAAAGAAGTACAAAGATGGTGAAATACAGAATTGTTTTTCTTCTTTTCTAGAGGATAGAGTGTACATTTTTTTTAAAAGGCTGCATGCATTTTGTAGTATACTGGAATATTAAGAAAGCAGATGCTTCTGATTTTTAATATGACCACTCCATTGCAATTATTTTCCAATAATTTGTAATGAAAATAAGTTTTGACATACAATAAGATTCTTAATAACACAAGTACCATTTCAACAACAGTGTTACAATAGTGTTACAATAGTGGGTGTCAGAACATTACATTCTGGTCATTGCACAGCTATACCAAAATTATTAAAACCACGATTGTCCCTGTCCTGAGATTAAGGTGAAGATTCCTGAGATGCCTAGAACTCGCTGATCGAGGAATATCATTCACTGTGTGCATAACAGTGTTATTCTTAACACTTATAGCAGGGCTATTTCGCCTAGCAGTAAGAAGGGTCGCTGGTTCGAATCCCAACCACGACACTACCTGCCTGGAGTTTGCATGCTCTCCCTGTGCCTGCGTGGGTTCCCTCCGGGTACTCCGGTTTCCTCCCACGCTCCAAAGACATGCTGGTAGGTTAATTGGATCCTCTCTAAATTGTCCCTAGTATGTATGAATGTGAGTTAGGGACCTTAGATTGTAAGCTCCTTGAGGGTAGGGACTGATGTGAATGTACAATGTATATGTAAAGCGCTGACTAAATTGATGGCGCTATATAAGTGCCTGAAATAAATAAAATAAAATAATAAAAAACACATTACCCAGTATAATCTAGGCTTATGCCGCGTACATACGAGCGGACTTTCCGGCATACTTGTCCGCCGGACAATCCGACCGTGTGTAGGCTCCGGCGGACTTTTTCCCAAAAGCCCGCCGGACCTAGATTTGAAACATGTTTTAAATCTTTCCGTCGGACTCAGTTTCTGCCGGAAAGTCCGCTCGTCTGTGTGCTGGTCCGACGGAAAGCCCGCTCGTCTGTATGCTGGTCCAATGGACCAGATACGACTCAAGAGCAGGGTATTGCATTTCGCGCTCGCGGCAATAGGAAAAACAAATTTTCCTATTGCGGCGAGCGCGGGGCATCCCAGGCCCTTAGGTCTGGTATGGATTATAAAGGGAACCCCCTACGCCGAAAAAACGGCGTGGGGTCCCCCCTAAAATCCATACCAGACCCCGATCCGAGCACACAGCCCGGCCGGTCAGGAAAGGGGGTGGGGACGAGCGAGCGCCCCCCCCCCCTCCTGAACCTTACCAGGCCGCATGCCCTCAACATGGGGGGTGCCCCAAAGCACCTTGTCCCCATGTTGATGAGGACAAGGGCCTCTTCCCGACAACCCTGGACGTTGGTTGTCGGGGTCTGCCGGCAGGGGGCTTATCGGAATCCGGGAGCCCCCTATAATACGAGGGCCCCCAGATCCCGGCCCCCCTCCCTATGTGAACGAGTATGGGGTACATGGTACCCCTACCCATTCACCTAGGGAAAAAGCATCAATGGTCAACGGTCAACCGGGTGATGTTGACCATGCCCCTAAAACGTCACAGTCCCAGCATGCCCAGGGACTGTGACATCATAAGGGGGCGGGGTCTCCGCCTATATAAATCACAACGGAGCGCTCTGAGAGCAGTCCAGCCAGAGAGAGCGTCGTGTCAACATCTGGAGAAGAGAAGAGGGAAGAAGACAAGAAGTCCGGACCTCCGCTGGCAAAAGAGCGGCATGAAGACAGCGGAGGAGCCGGCAGAACTGGAACACCGGGAGAAGAGGCCGGAGGGAGCGGAGAAGAAGCAACCGGACGCCAGGAGAAGAGGAACCAGAGGGACCCCCGAAGCCGGAGGAAGACCCCCCCCCCCAGAGCTGTTTAATAAATTATTTTAAAAACTTGTGTAGTGTGTTTTATTATTGACGCTTTTTCCCTAGGTGAATGGGTACCCCATACTCATTCACATAGGGTGGGGGGCCGGGATCTGGGGGCCCTCTTATTATAGGGGGCTCCCAGATTCCGATAAGCCCCCCGCCCGCAGACCCCGACAACCAACGGCCAGGGTTGTCGGGAAGAGGCCCTTGTCCTCATCAACATGGGGACAAGGTGCTTTGATGTGGGACCCCCCCTCCCCCAAGGCACCCCCCCATGTTGAGGGCATGCGGCCTGGTACGTTTCAGGAGGGGGGGTGCTTGCTCGTCCCCACCCCCTTTCCTGACCGGCCGGGCTGCGTGCTCGGATCGGGGTCTGGTATAGATTTTAGGGGGGACCCCACGTCGTTTTTTCGGCGTAGGGATTCCCTTTATAATCCATACCAGACCTAAGGGCCTGGTATGACCCGCGACGGGCCTCGCAAGGTGTCGATCTCACCGATAAAAGTGGCAAGATTGACTTCATTTTCTAGTCCCGTCGTACCCGAGTTACGTTCAAAATGAACGGACTTGTCCATGTGTGGGTAAGTCCGTTCATTCTGAAAGTCCGGCGAAAGTCTGCCGGAAAGACGGGCGGATTTAGCCCGCCGGATAGTCCGGTCGTGTGTGGGCAAGTCCGTCCGTTTTAAAGTCCAGCGCACCTGGCGGACAAAGTCCGTCGGAAAGTGTGCCGGACCAAGTATGCCAGAAAGTCCAATCGTGTGTACGCGGCATTAGGGTAACCTTGAAGCCCACTATGAAACGTGGGAACCCAAAACAGAGCAAAGTGAGAAGTTGTATGAAGGAATAGAAAAAAAAACATAAGAGAAAGAAAGGAGAAAAGAGGGAAAAAAAAAAAAGAGATTGACTGGAGATATCTAAACCAAACTTTTTCGAATAAATTTTGTTGATTATGAAGGATACTAGTACATTTTTAATTTGTCATGATCCATAAAATCTTATTTTTCATTTAATGCAAAATTTATCACAGGGTTTTTCCATGCTTGCGCTATGGTGGTCTGGTCTGCCAAAAAGATAGATGAGGGTCCTGAGATGTCTGGGCAGTTCACTCGAAAGATCAGAAAATAAGGCTGTCTTAAAATTTTTGGGTGTATTCAATCCAGTCACTGAGTAAACCAAATTGAACATTCTTATCCAAAACTGTTTGACTTTCAGGCACGTCCACCAGATGTGGAGCATTGTACCCTCCTGGCCACACCCCCTGAAACAGAGCTGATGCATCCGGGTAGATTTTAGCTAGCCTCATCAGAATGAGGTACCATCATGACAATCCTTTATAATTTGCCTTCACCAGGGAAGTTTTCAGAATTCCACTGTGCACCATGCTCGACCACTTGGACCAAACACCCTCATCTATAATCTCCCCCAGGTCCGCCTCCCAGGCTAATTGATAGGGGATGCCAACAAAGCCTGGGGAATGCCCAGGAAAAAATCCAAGCCTACTTACCACCAGCTCGCAGACAACCAATTAACCTGTCTAACAGTATGCGTTAAAAACAGGGGTTTAGTCTGCACGCATTTGCAAACGCATGCGTAAGCCACAGACCCTTTTAACGGCACCCTGATATCTGTGGTCCTAACACTAAAATAAGAGTGTCCCCATTCTGATGGATAAATGAGGGCAGGTGGACTGAAGGGGAGCCCACCCCTTCTTAAAGGTACAGGAGCACACCAAACACCCAGCAGGTAGCACAATGGCTGCAAAGGTGTTGGTGTGTTGCTGGACCAATACACACACACACCAACATGATCACAAAAAACTTGCCACCACCCTCATTTATAGCTGGCTATCGCAGTAAGCGGCATTGGAAAGCTACAAACAGATACCAACACAGCCTGGGGAATGCCCAAGAAAAAATCCAAGCCTACTTACCACCAGCTCACAGACAACCAATTAACCTGTCTAACAGTATGCGTTAAAAACACGGGTTTCATAGGGGAGTTTAGAGTCCTGATCCATTAACAGAAAATGCATCCTGGGACCGCTCAGGCATTTGTTTTCATAAAAGGTTCTAGTGGTGATGTCCCCCTGATCGTGACATACTGTCTGTAAATAATGGGTAATTTGGCAGAGCCGAAACGACTCCGTCCGGGGCATTTCCACAGTATTTCGAAAGTAAGAAGACTTTGGATTGCCCTTATGGTCTATAAAATGTGCTATCTTATATAGACCTTTAATTATTAATTCACCATGTGAACTGTTCCAGATGTTGTCTCGGGGGGGGGGTGGAGTAAGGCAAAAAAGTGGGGAACTTCCAGTCCGCCCCGCCATTTTGAGACATGTAAGGAAGATCAAGCCACTTTGCAACCTCCCTTGCTCCTGATAAATATGAAAATGAATGATTGGAGTTGTTTGAAAAATGTTGTGGGAACCAGTATCGGCAGGGACCTAAAATAATAAAGAATTTTTGGAAGAGTTGTAATTTTAATTGCACCTATTCTGCCCATCCAAATAAAAGTGTAGTTCTTCAAGTCTTCTGCCATAGAAGAGAGGACATAGTTAGCCTTATATAGGGTAGAAACGTCCGGGGTGAATCTGTGTACTCAGGGATGGGCCTTCGTACACCACCAAATGGAAAAGTCGCATGTATAGATGTCAAGGTCAAGGCAGATAGAGTAATGTCCATTGCCTCCGATTTAGATTGGTTGACCGTCAGGCCTGATATATCGCTCCAAATTTAGATAGAAGTGAAACCAGATTAGGTAGGGTCGTTACAGGGTCTGTGATAAATAAGAGATCATCCGCAAATAATGCGCATTTATGATCTCTGCCTCCGCTCAAGACACTGTGTATATTTGGATTGGTCCTGATGGCAACAGCCAATGTTTCTACCCTGTCTGGTTCCTGTCCTAATTTGCAATAGGTCCGACTTGTGGCCAAAGGCTATGATGTTAGCTGAGGGAATAGAATACATCACATTTAGTAGTGAGGGGAATTTAGGCCTAAAATTCTATTGCCTCAAAATATGGAACAGGATAGGCCAAGAGTGGAAATCAAAGGCCTTATGAAGGTCTAGTGATAACATTCCCCGTCTGGGTCCTAAGCCATCCCAATTAGAGCGAAGTAAGGATATAATGTCCACAGCCCTACGGATCTGGTCCGCTCATTGTAATTCATCAATTTAAAGGAACATGTATAATTCTGTGTGCTGGTATTGTAAACAAATGGCAACTGCCCCAAACTTTAACTGGCCTTTGCAGCAAGGAGCACATGGAAGAGCGACACACAAAAAAACAACAAGGAAAAATTCCCAGCTCACTTGCCAGCCTGCAACAAACTGAATTGACCCCGTCTAACAAGTCATGTTAAAAACAAGGGGGTTAATTTACACACATTTGCAAATACATGCGTAAGCTGCGGTTGCCACATCACTGTGATGTGGCCTGTAATGTGGCGCTGCAGCTTATGTATGTATTTGCAAATGTGTGCAAGCTAAACCGCTTGTATTTAACATGACTTTTTAGACGGGGTCAAGTGGTTTGTTGCAGGCTGGCTGGTAAGTGAGCTGGGAATTTTTCTTTGTTTTTTGACTGTCGTTGTAGACTTGTCTGTAAAGTGTTGTCCTCGGGGAAGTCATTGGCAGTCATTCTAATCCTGGATGTACCATCTAGTGAGTCACTGAGCCAGAATAAGCAAGCAGCCTGTTTTCTGGTCAAGGAGTGTGAATGGCTTAAGCATATGGGTGACAGTGGCTCCCTCATCCTGATCCTTTCTGGCTGTCTTGACTAAATAGATTGATATTCCTTTTTTTTTTTTTTTTTCCAGTTGGAGGAATTTATACAGTTATACAGACCAAAGCCAAGATCACCACAGATGAATGGGGAGAAAACTACTTCTTGATTGGCCCCTACTTTGAGCACAATGTGCGGACTCAGGTTGAGTTGATTGAGCCACCAAATCCT